>NC_053025.1:415179783-415291164 GCF_003073215.2 Triticum urartu
CCGATATGGATGAGCGTAGCTCTATCTCTCAAATGAGCTATCACAACGCTGACCTTCAAATGGTGGAGGTGGAGGAGTATATATAGTCTAGGGCCACGAAGGGGTAAGTGAAGGGGTACATGGGCCTCAGCCCGCAACTGGACACAGCCAGGTACCGGACATCCACTGGGGACCGGTAGTCCGGTGGCTCATGGGCGGCCGGACGTCCGGTAGGGGCCGGTCGTCCGCTCGTTCTGGCTCGGATGCTGGTGTAGCGGATTTCCGGTCTGGACCGGTCGTCCGATGGCGTCGGATGTCCGCTCGTTTGGCTCGGGTGCAGAGACACCGGTCGTCCGGTCTGGACCGGTCGTCCGGTGGATCTTCAGGCGCCGGTCGTCCGGACCCGACCGGTCGTCCGGTGGCCGGAGCTTCTTCGACAACTCTTCTTCTTGCGTCTTTGTTTCCACGCTTCCCTCGCGGATGGTGTAGGTGTTCCTTGGCGCTTGCACTCCTCCACGTCGCCCGCAGCGTTCCGACAATACCTATGCATGCACACGGGAGAAGTGTCAAGTAGTATACCATCCTCGAAGGGGTCAAGTGAGCACGTGTAAAGGATATGATTCACCTTTGTGTATGTGAAGTAGAGGTCGCACGTGTCACTTGCCAAACGGACTCTTGACATGGTGATGTCCGTAGGATGCTCCGCATCATCTCCCCTCCCTTGGGAAAGATCCGACCTCGGATCGAAAACCAAATCACCATGGGAAAGAGATGGCTTCGCCGTGTAGGAGTGGACGTTCACCAAGTAGTCGTCATCTTCAAGCTTGAAGTGGGCACTCTCCAATGTCGCACCATCTTGGGATTCCTTCAAAATGAGCAATGACAACAAACACTTGGAGAAATGAATTTGGTTAGCTTTAGTGCAAAACCAAGCATTCAATAGGCGATTCACCAAACAAGTGTCGTCATCATGCAAAGCATATGGTGTGACAAAGGATTGTGACATGGCATATAAGCGCATAAATTGAGCACAAGCAAAGATATCATGGGGACAAGCATGTAAATGGTTGTCATCAACCGCATGAAGTGAGCAAGTATGAATCATTGGTGATGCAACAAGGAAAGCAATCATAGGAATCAAGTCGTGCAAGCTAGTAGTGTAAAGATGCAACATACTAGAGGAAAGCATGGCAATCATGTCATGTGAGCAAATAATAGTCATAGGCAACGTACATGACATATCGCAAGCACGAACACAAAGCAAGATCATAGTATCATCATAGGCATGGGGCACTAAGCAAACATGGCAATAACAAGCAATGTCTCCACCAAGCTTGCAAATACACATACAAGTATGAGAATCAATCATCATGTGTAATGCAAAGCATGGGTCACGAATGCATGGCAAAAGCATAGTAATGAGCATATCATGCAAAGTGAACATGGCAAGATGGGCATAGAATATGTAGTGGACAATAACCCATAGCCAAGTGAGGGTCATGTAGAAGAATTGCACGAAGTCTTTGCGCAAAGAGAGCGGTGGGAAAGACAATCCATGGGATCCCAAGTCATCGTTGCTCTCTAGAGCTCGTTTTGTCAACTCGTGGGATTGCGAGGTTGACAAGTATTTGTGGGTACCTACACAAAAGAAACACAAACCAAAGAAATTGTGTGTGTGGTAAATGTACACATCATCCATCATGATGTGTATGTGCACGTGAGAGTTAGTACAAGATAAGCATCGCTCAAAGAAATTTGATGCATGGTATAAGAACATGTCATCCATCATGAAAGAATAGTTATTGTGTATAACACGATGAGGATGCAAATTGAGCATACAAGTATAGGGATCATGCAATGAATGGGATGAATCAAAATCTCCTAAAATGTATGAGGAAACTATGGGGGTCTCCTCATGTGCAATATTTGAAATATCATACGGAGAAAATGGACAACATCCAAAAAAATGCATATCCGAAGCTAGGTGGTCATGGCATGGCATATGAGATAAAGGATGCAAATGGAGCATATCAATATCATCACAAGAAAAACAAATGCCGATAACCATGGGCTTGTCATCTATGCCATATGTGCAAATTGGGTTTATATTAATGGCATATGCATAGTCACTATGAAGAGATTGCAAATATGACATATGATTGATCGCATGCATAGCATATGACAAGTCAAGCGGATTGACAAACATGATGTGACCGAGAGAATTAGCACAAGAAATCCTATGTAACATGGCATCACAACTAAGAGACTCCACATGGCAATCATCATACTCATTATAAATGGGTAAATCAATGCATGGGGAAATCATACTAGCATGAAGCATGTCAATAGGGGGATCAACATCATGAAAGCAATCAATGTCAAGAATGTCCACTAGTGGGACTAGAGCATCACCATCACCTATGTTACCGTTTTCATTCCACTCAAATGGTGTAGGTGAGGTGGGAAAGACCAAATGGTGGTCATCTTCATCTTGATGGAACCATGTGGGGGTGCATCATATTCCACCATGGCCATCGTCTTGTCCAAAGGTAGGACGAAGTCGTCGAGAATCGGCGCGTCATCATATAAGGGACCTAGCACCAAATGAGAAGACACAATAGAGGTAGAGGTCAAGTTGTTAGTGTTGAAAGTGGCCTCGCATGACCTATCAACTATCTCACTCTCTCTATATGGTGGTTCACGCACTCCCTCCAAATAGGTGCACTCAAACTCACATATGGTGGAGTCACTCATCTCACTCAAGTGGTGGGGGTTGTGGCTCTCCTCACATGGGAATTGATGCAACACATCATATATGGGGCTAGTGGTGAAGTCACTCTCACTCTCAATATGGTGGCAAAAGTCACTCAAGTCATCAAACGTTGTCGTGGTCGAAGGGAAAATCCCATGCTCAACCATCTCATCGTCGTCACCATGGATGAAGGCCGAAGATGGCACATCATCACTCTCGCCTCCTAAGATGGAAGCATCATCCTTGCTCGCCACCTTGTCGCTCACCTTCAAAGCTTGGTCTTTGAGGGTCTCCGTAGTCGTACTCGTCGCCGCACCGTCTTGAAAAAGAGTCATGGAGGACTCGGCATCGTCAATGCCACAAAGAGGGATGGCGTCGAACTTGGGAGTATCGTCTTGGATCTTGTCGGGCTTGGACATCGTGGTGGTACTAGCCTCATGCTCGTTCTCAAGGAGCTTGGTCGTCGTGAAGTGAGCTTGGGTGGAGAAACTTTGGCCTTCATGAGTCCTTGTTCCGCCTTGAGAGCACCAATGTAGTTGTCGTCGAGGGACTTGTAGTTCTCGAGGAAGATCGTCTTGGAGATGTCGTTGTGCAATCCCATCATGAAGTGGAACTTCATCGAAATGGGGTCGTCCACGCCGGCTCGTCGCAAGGCAATCTTCATCTCCTTGAAGTACTCGTCGATGGACTTGGATCCTTGGATGGTGTTCTTCAATTGGCGTTGAAGTTGTTCCGTGTAGGTTGGAGGCACAAACTCTCGCCGTAAAGCTCTCTTCGTCTTGGGCCAACTCATGGCGTAGCTCTCCGAAGGTGTGTGAAGCCACCATGTGGACGTGTAGTCGTGGTGTTGGGGAACGTAGTAATTTCAAAAAAATTCCTACGCACACGCAAGATCATGGTGATGCATAGCAACGAGAGGGGAGAGTGTGATCTACGTACCCTTGTAGACCGACAGCGGAAGCGTTAGCACAACGCGGTTGATGTAGTCGTACGTTTTCACGGCCCAACCGATCAAGCACCGAAACTACGGCACCTCCGAGTTTTAGCACACGTTCAGCTCGATGACGATCCCCGGACTCCGATCCAGCAAAGTGTCGGGGAAGAGTTCCGTCAGCACGACGGCGTGGTGACGATCTTGATGTTCTACCGTCGCAGGGCTTCGCCTAAGCACCGCTACAATATTATCGAGGAGTATGGTGGAGGGGGGCACCGCACACGGCTAAGAGAACTATCACGAAGATCAACTTGTGTGTCTATGGGGTGCCCCCTGCCCCCGTATATAAAGGAGTGGAGGAGGGGAGGGCCGGCCCTCTCTATGGCGCGCCCTAGGGGAATCCTACTCCCACCGGGAGTAGGACTCCCCCTTTCCTAGTCCAACTAGGAGTCCTTCCATGTAGTAGGAGTAGGAGACAAGGAAGGGGAAGAGGGAAGAGAAGGAAGGAGGGGGCGCAGCCCCTCCCCCTAGTCCAATTCGGACTAGGCCTTGGGGGGGCGCGCAGCCTGCCTCTCCCTCTCCCCTAAAGCCCAATAAGGCCCATATACTTCTTCTCCCGTATTCCCGTAACTCCCCGGTACTCCAAAAAAAACCCGAACCACTCGGAACCTTTCCGATGTCCGAATATAGTCGTCCAATATATCGATCTTTACGTCTCAACCATTTCGAGACTCCTCGTCATGTCCCCGACCTCATCCGGGACTCCGAACTCCTTCGGTACATCAAAACTCATAAACTCATAATATAACTGTCATCGAAACCTTAAGCGTGCGGACCCTACGGGTTCGAGAACAATGTAGACATGACCGAGACACGTCTCCGGTCAATAACCAATAGCGGAACCTGGATGCTCATATTGGCTCCTACATATTCTACGAAGATCTTTATCGGTCAGACCGCATAACAACATACGTTGTTCTCTTTGTCATCGGTATGTTACTTGCCCGAGATTCGATCGTCGGTATCTCAATACCTAGTTCAATCTCGTTACCGGCAAGTCTCTTTACTCGTTTCGTAATACATCATCTTGCAACTAACTCATTAGTTGCAATTCTTGCAAGGCTTAGGTGATGTGCATTACCGAGAGGGCCCAGAGATACCTCTCCGACAATCGGAGTGACAAATCCTAATCTCGAAATACGCCAACCCAACATGTACCTTTGGAGACACCTGTAGAGCTTCTTTATAATCACCCAGTTACGTTGTGACGTTTGGTAGCACACAAAGTGTTCCTCCGGTAAACGGGAGTTGCATAATCTCATAGTCATAGGAACATTATAAGTCATGAAGAAAGCAATAGCAACATACTAAACGATCGAGTGCTAAGCTAACGGAATGGGTCAAGTCAATCACATCATTCTCCTAATGATGTGATCCCGTTAATCAAATAACAACTCTTTTTCTATGGTTAGGAAACATAGCCATCTTTGATTAACGAGCTAGTCAAGTAGAGGCATACTAGTGACACTCTGTTTGTCTATGTATTCACACATGTATTATGTTTCCGGTTAATACAATTCTAGCATGAATAATAAACATTTATCATGAAATAAGGAAATAAATAATAACTTTATTATTGCCTCTAGGGAATATTTCCTTCAGTCTCCCACTTGCACTAGAGTCAATAATCTAGTTCACATTGCCATGTGATTTAACACCAATAGTTCACATCATCATGTGACCAACACTCAAAGGGTTTACTAGAGTCAATAATCTAGTTCACATCGCTATGTGATTAACACCCAAAAGTACTAAGGTGTGATCATGTTTTGCCTGTGAGAGAAGTTTAGTCAACGGGTCTGCCATATTCAGATCCGTATGTATTTTGCAAATTTCTATGTCAACAATGCTTTGCACGGAGCTACTCTAGCTAATTGCTCCCACTTTCAATATGCATCCAGATTGAGACTAAGAGTCATCCGGATTAGTGCCAAAACTTGTATCGACGTAACCCTTTTACGACGAACCTTTTGTCACCTCCATAATCGAGAAACATATCCTTATTCCACTAAGGATAATTTTGACCGCTATCCAATGATCTACTCCTAGATCACTATTGTACTCCCTTGCTTAACACAGTGTAGGGTATACAATAGATCTGGTACACAACATGGCATACTTTATAGAACCTATGGCTGAGGCATAGGGAATGACTTTCATTCTCTTTCTATCTTCTGCCGTGGTCGGGCTTTGAGTCTTACTCAATTTCACACCTTGTAACACAGCCAAGAACTCTTTTCTTTGACTGTTCCATTTTGAACTACTTCAAAATATTATCAAGGTATGTACTCATTGAAAAAACTTATCAAGCGTCTTGATCTATCTCTATAGATCTTGATGCTTAATATGTAAGCAGCTTCGCCGAGGTCTTTCTTTGAAAAACTTCTTTCAAACACTCCTTTATGCTTTACAGAATAATTCTACATTATTTCCGATCAATAATATGTCATTCACATATACTTGTCAGAAATGCTGTAGTGCTCCCACTCACTTTCTTGTAAATACAGACTTCACCACAAGTCTGTATAAAACTATATACTTTGATCATCTCATCAAAGCGCATATTCCAACTCCGAGATGCTTGCACCAGTCCACAGATGGATCGCTGGAGATTGCATATTTTGTTAACATTTTTAGGATTGACAAAACCTTCTGGTTGCATCATATACAACTCTTCTTTAAGAAATCCATTAAGGAACGCAGCTTTGTTTATCCATTTGCCAGATTTTATAAAATGCGGCAATTGCTAACATGATTCGGACAGACTTAAGCATAGATACGAGTGAGAAACTCTCATCGTAGTCAACATCTTGAACTTGTCGAAAACCTTTTTGCGACAATTTTAGCTTTGTACATAGTAACACTACTACCAACGTCCGTCTTCCTCTTGAAGATCCATTTATTTTCAATTGCTTGCCGATCATCGGGCAAGTCAACCAAAGTCCATACTTTGTTTTCATACATGGATCCCATCTCAGATTTCATGGCTTCAAGCCATTTTGCGGAATCTGGGCTCACCATCGCTTCTTCATAGTTCATAGGTTCATCATGATCTAGTAGCATGATTTCCAGAACAGGATTACCGTACCACTCTGGTGCGGATCTTACTCTGGTTGATCTACGAGGTTCAGTAATAACTTCATCTGAAGTTTCATGATCATCATCATTAACTTCCTCACTAATTGGTGTAGGTGTCACAGAAACCGTTTTCTGTGATGAACTACTTTCTAATAAGGGAGCAAGTACAGTTACCTCATCAAGTTCTACTTTCCTCCCATTCACTTCTTTCGAGAGAAACTCCTTGTCTAGAAAGGATCCATTCTTAGCAACGAATTTCTTGCCTTCGGATCTGTGATAGAAGGTGTACCCAACTATCTTCTTTGGGTATCCTATGAAGACACATTTCTCCGATTTGGATTTGAGCTTATCATGATGAAACTTTTTCTTATAAGCATTGCAACCCCAAACTTTAAGAAACGACAACTTTGGTTTCTTGCTAAACCACAGTTCATACAATGTCGTCTCAAAGGATTTAGATGGTGCCCCTTTTTTTCGTGAATGCAGCTGTCTCTAATGCATGATCCCAAAACGATATTAGTAAATCGGTAAGAAACATCATAGATTGTACTATATCCAATAAAGTACGGTTATGACGTTCGGACACACCATTATGTTGCGGTGTTCCAGGTGGCATGAGTTTGTGAAACTATTCCACATTGTTTTAATTGAAGACCAAACTCGTAACTCAAATATTCGTCTCTGCGATCAGATCGTAGAAACTTTATTTTCTTGTCACGATGATTTTCCACTTCACTCTGAAATACTTTGAACTTTTCAGACTTATGTTTCATCAAGTAGATATACTCATATCTGCTTAAATCATCTGTGAAGGTCAGAAAATAATGATACCTGTCGCGAGCCTCAATATTCATCGGACTACATACATCAGTATGTATGATTTCCAACAAATCTGTTGCTCGCTCCATTGTTCCAAAAAACGGAGTCTTAGTCATCTTGCCCATGAGGCATGGTTCGCAAGCATCAACTGATTCATAATCAAGTGATTCCAAAAGCCCATCAGTATGGAGTTTCTTCATGCGCTTTACACCGATATGACCTAAACGGCAGTGCCACAAATAAGTTGCACTATCATTATTAACTTTGCATTTTTTGGCTTTAATATTATGAATATGTGTAACACTACGATCGAGATCCAACGAACTATTTTCATTGGGTGTATGACCATCGAAGGTTTTATTCATGTAAACAGAACAACAATTATTCTCTGACTTTAATGAATAATCGTATTGCAATAAACATGATCAAATCATATTCATGCTCAACGCAAACACCAAATAACACTTATTTAGTTTCAACACTAATCCCGAAAGTATAGGGAGTGTGCGATGATGATCATATCAATCTTGGAACTACTTCCAATACACATCGTCACCTCACCCTTTACTAGTTTCTGTTTATTCTGTAACTCCCGTTTTGAGTTACTACTCTTAGCAACTGAACCAGTATCAAATGCCGAGGGGTTGCTATAAACACCAGTAAAGTACACATCAATAACACGTATATCCAACATACCTTTGTTTACCTTGCCATCCTTCTTATCCGCCAAATACTTGGGGCAGTTCCACTTCCAGTGACCAGTCCCTTTGCAGTAGAAGCACTTAGTCTCAGGCTTAGGATCAGACTTGGGCTTCTTTACTTGAGCAGCAACTTGCTTGCCGTTCTTCTTGAAGTTCCCCTTCTTCCCTTTGCCCTTTTCTTGAAACTAGTGGTCTTGTCAACCATCAACACTTGATGTTTTTCTTGATTTCTACCTTCGTTGATTTCAGCATCACGAAGAGCTTGGGAGTTGTTTCCGTTATCCCTTGCATATTATAGTTCATCACGAAGTTCTACTAACTTGGTGATGGTGACTAGAGAATTCTGTCAATCACTATCTTATCTGGAAGATTAACTCCCACTTGATTCAAGCGATTGTAGTACCCAGACAATCTGAGCACATGCTCACTAGTTGAGCGATTCTCCTCCATCTTTTAGCTATAGAACTTGTTGGATACTTCATATCTCTCAACTCGGGTATTTGCTTGAAATATTAACTTCAACTCCTGGAACATCTCATATGGTCCATGACGTTCAAAACGTCTTTGAAGTCCCGATTCTAAGCCATTAAGCATGGTGCACTAAACTATCAAGTAGTCATCGTATTGAGCTAGCCAAACGTTCATAACGTCTGCATCTGCTCCTGCAATAGGTCTGTCACCTAGCGGTGCATCAAGGACATAATTCTTCTGTGCAGCAATGAGGATAAACCTCAGATAACGGATCCAATCCGCATCATTGCTACTAATATCTTTCAAGACAATTTTCTCTAGGAACATATCAAAATAAACATTTGAAAGCAACAACGCGAGCTATTGATCTACAACATAATTTGCAAAATACTACCAGGACTAAGTTCATAATAAATTTAAGTTCAATTAATCATATTACTTAAGAACTCCCACTTAGATAGACATCCCTCTAATCCTCTAAGTGATCACGTGATCCAAATCAACTAAACCATGTCCGATCATCATGTGAGATGGAGCAGTTTCATTGGTGAACATCACTATGTTGATCATATCTACTATATGATTCACGCTCGACCTTTTGGTCTCCGTGTTCCGAGGCCATATCTGTATATGCTTGGCTCGTCAAGTGTAACCTGAGTATTCCGCGTGTGCAACTGTTTTGCACCCGTTGTATTTGAACATAGAGCCTATCACACCCGATCATCACGTGGTGTCTCAGCACGAAGAACTTTCGCAACGGTGCATACTCAGGGAGAACACTTCTTGATAATTAGTGAGAGATCATCTTAAAATGCTACCGTCAAACAAAGCAAGATAAGATGCATAAAAGATAAACATCACATGCAATCAATATAAGTGATATGATATGGCCATCATCATCTTGTGCTTGTGATCTCCATCTTCGAAGCATCGTCATGATCACCATCGTCACCGGCGCGACACTTTGATCACCATCGTAGCATCGTTGTCGTCTCGCCAATCATATGCTTCCACGACTATCGCTACTGCTTAGTGATAAAGTAAAGCATTATAGCCCGATTGCATTGCATACAATAAAGCGACAACCATATGGCTCCTGCCAGTTGCCGATAACTTGGTTACAAAATATGATCATGTCATACAATAAAATTTAGCATCATGTCTTGACCATATCACATCACAACATGCCCTGCAAAAACAAGTTAGACGTCCTCTACTTTGTTGTTGCAAGTTTTACGTGGCTGCTACGGGCTTAAGTAAGAACCAATCTTACCTACGCATCAAAACCACAACGATAGTTTGTCAAGTTGGTGCTGTTTTAACCTTCGCAAGGACCGGGCATAGCCACACTCGGTTCAACTAAAGTTGGAGAAACTGACACCCGCTAGCCACCTTTGTGCAAAGCATGTCGGGAGAACCGGTCTCGCGTAAGCGTACGCGTAATGTCGGTCCGGGCCGCTTCGTCCAACAATACCGCCGAACCAAAGTATGACATGCTGGTAAGCAGTATGACTTATATCGCCCACAACTCACTTGTGTTCTACTCGTGCATATAACATCAACACATAAAACCTAGGCTCGGATACCACTGTTGGGGAACGTAGTAATTTCAAAAAAATTCCTACGCACACGCAAGATCATGGTGATGCATAGCAACGAGAGGGGAGAGTGTGATCTACGTACCCTTGTAGACCGACAGCGGAAGCGTTAGCACAACGCGGTTGATGTAGTCGTACGTTTTCACGGCCCGACCGATCAAGCACCGAAACTACGACACCTCCGAGTTTTAGCACACGTTCAGCTCGATGACGATCCCCGGACTCCGATCCAGCAAAGTGTCGGGGAAGAGTTCCGTCAGCACGACGGCGTGGTGACGATCTTGATGTTCTACCGTCGCAGGGCTTCGCCTAAGCACCGCTACAATATTATCGAGGATTATGGTGGAAGGGGGCACCGCACACGGCTAAGAAAACGATCACGTGGATCAACTTGTGTGTCTATGGGGTGCCCCCTGCCCCCATATATAAAGGAGTGGAGGAGGGGAGGGCCGGCCCTCTCTATGGCGCGCCCTAGGGGAGTCCTACTCCCAGCGGGAGTAGGATTCCCCCTTTCCTAGTCCAACTAGGAGTCCTTCCATGTAGTAGGAGTAGGAGACAAGGAAGGGGAAGAGGGAAGAGAAGGAAGGAGGGGGCACGGCCCCTCCCCCTAGTCCAATTCGGACTAGGCCTTGGGAGGGCGCGCGGCCTGCCTCTCCCTCTCCCCTAAAGCCCAATAAGGCCCATATACTTCTTCTCCCGTATTCCCGTAACTCCCCGGTACTCCGAAAAATACCCGAACCACTCGGAACCTTTCCGATGTCCGAATATAGTCGTCCAATATATCGATCTTTATGTCTCGACCATTTCGAGACTCCTCGTCATGTCCCCGATCTCATCCGGGACTCCGAACTCCTTCGGTACATCAAAACTCATAAACTCATAATATAACTGTCATCGAAACCTTAAGCGTGCGGACCCTACGGGTTCGAGAACAATGTAGACATGACCGAGACACGTCTCCGGTCAATAACCAATAGAGGAACCTGGATGCTCATATTGGCTCCTACATATTCTACGAAGATCTTTATCGGTCAGACCGCATAACAACATACGTTGTTCCCTTTGTCATCGGTATGTTACTTGCCCGAGATTCGATCGTCGGTATCTCAATACCTAGTTCAATCTCGTTACCGGCAAGTCTCTTTACTCGTTTCGTAATACATCATCTCGCAACTAACTCATTAGTTGCAATGCTTGCAAGGCTTAGGTGATGTGCATTACCGAGAGGGCCCAGAGATACCTCTCCGACAATCGGAGTGACAAATCCTAATCTCGAAATACGCCAACCCAACATGTACCTTTGGAGACACCTGTGGAGCTCCTTTATAATAACCCAGTTACGTTGTGACGTTTGGTAGCACACAAAGTGTTCCTCCGGTAAACGGGAGTTGCATAATCTCATAGTCATAGGAACATGTATAAGTCATGAAGAAAGCAATAGCAACATACTAAACGATCGAGTGCTAAACTAACGGAATGGGTCAAGTCAATCACATCATTCTCCTAATGATGTGATCCCGTTAATCAAATAACAACTCTTTGTCTATGGTTAGGAAACATAACCATCTTTGATTAACGAGCTAGTCAAGTAGAGGCATACTAGTGACACTCTGTTTGTCTATGTATTCACACACGTATTATGTTTCCGGTTAATACAATTCTAGCATGAATAATAAACATTTATCATGAAATAAGGAAATAAATAATAACTTTATTATTGCCTCTAGGGCATATTTCCTTCACATGGAAGGTCCTTGTGGCGCACTTCACTTGATCTTCGGGAGGGACTTGATGTAGCTTGAGGTAGTCATCCATCAAACGCTCCCACTCGAGATACTCCTCGGGTTCTTGAGTCCCATAGAAAGGAATCGCGTGGTCGATGTCGAGGTCGTAGTAGCTCGTGGAAGTCGCGGACTTGAGCTTGGGGAGCTTCTCTTGAGCGTAGTCTTGAGGTGCTTGTTGGCGAAGATGCCATATATCCAAAGGCGAAGATGCCTTGAAGTCGCTTGGCGAAGATGCCAAAGTGGTTGGTGTAGCCATAGCTCCGTCTTGGTGGTGCTTGTCTCGCGGTCTTCTCTTGTGGTCATGAAGTTTGGACTTGGCGTGAAGTAGGGCTTGTTGCAACTTGTAGGTAGGCGCGTCTCGAGCATCTTCATGATGATGTTGTCGTTGTCGTGCTTGAGCTCGATTTAGATGTCGTTCATCGTCGTCGTGCACATGTTGCTTGGAGGTGACTTGCCCTTCATGACGAGGTGGATCACAAACGTGATGGTGGTTGCCATGGAGATGTGGACGTGGACGACTTGCGCTTGCATCATTTTTGCGCTCCGAAGACTTGTGACTTGAACGTTGCCGCCTTGAGGACGATGAAGGGGAAGAACGGTTGATCAACAAGGTCCGAATCTCCTCCATCCTTGCATCTTGCTCCTCCTTTTGTGCGGAAAGCTTGTTGTTGATGTAGTTGTACACGCCGTCGTTGTTGTGGAAGACCAGAGATGAAATGCCTTGCCTAGCCATCACAAGATTCAAGCCAATATGAGTGGAGAAAGAGAAGAACGAATACCAAATGTACCTTGACCGAAGTTGAAAGTGGATCAATGATCACTCCAATGTGGACAAGGAAATAGCACAATTGGTAGCAATTCTTGTCGGTTTCTCACACCTACACAAGTAAGGCTTATGGTGGAGCTCGGTGAGGATAGTGGCACAAAAATTTAATGCAAAATGTTAGCAAGAGTCAATAATGTTGAAAGAAATTCACAAATTTGCAAGTGTAACAAGTAGACCAATAGAAATATGTGGCACACAGAAACACACACACGGATAGATAAATGGGGTCGTGCAACCAAGGATGAGCACAAAATGTGGAATCCACGGAAAATGCTCGTGTTGCACAACTCAAGAGAGACGCTAGCACGATTGCTCACTAGGCGGATACGACACTTGTGCACAACCTATAAGATGCAAAATGGATAAACTTTCTATCCCAAGTATGCTATGTATGTATGGTTCCCGGTGCTTTGATCCAAGATGATCGTTATATGCAATGTGGTATGATGCTGTGGCTATTGCGTACGAGCTCTTTTGTTTCTCTCTTTTTCTTTGCTTAAAAGCTTATTCTCTTTATATATATATATATATCCACTTTGCGAAATGCACAAACCAAGATAGTAATTGTGTATATGCGGGAACAAACTTGAGGCACACGAGATGATATGATACCAATATGATATGGTACGTATGCAATGTATGGTGTAGATCACTAATGTGCACAAGTAACGTTTCCGGAAATACTCAAATGGCTAGTCTCGATAGGCAAGTAACGCAAAATGGGCTAGGGGTTAACAATGCAATTGCAAGGGGAATGTACAATGGAGGGGTACCACGATACCAAGATGATATGGAGGTTACCGTCCGTGTCGATGATGAGTGGCGGTGATCTTGATGGAGATACCAAGATGATGGAGACTCGTCCCTAAGTAGCCAAAACACCTTAGGAAACGGAAAAACCACAACTCAAAATCTCAAGGGAAAAAGTCAAATGGTGGTAGCAAAAAGCGGTGGTGTTGCACTAGGCAATGCGGAAGTGGAGGTTATGGTGGTGGACTATACACGGTGTCGGAGTTGAAAGCACGATCCCTAAGTAGCCTAAACACCTTAGGAGACACAACTCACAACACAAACAAAATTGGGTTAAGTTGGGGTGGCAGAAGTGTATGGTGGGTAAGCCTATGCGGAAGTGGTGGTGGCGGTTGATGAGGAAGCAACCGTCCCTAAGTAGCCGAAACACCTTAGGAGACTCAAGTCACAACTCAAACAACTACTAATGCTATGGGGAACAAAATTGGTTAGGTTGCGAAAGTTTGTGGTGGTGTAGCGGATGATGTGGTGGAAGCCCTAGGCAAAGATGCCAAAATTGTCAAAATTTGATGTAGTCAAAAGATGTTGGTGGTATTTTTGTGGGAAGGAGGATGTCAAGAGCTTTTCAACGAGCTAAAGAACGTCAAAATCGGACTCCGGATGAATTAGTTATGGCCGAAACAAAATTTGAGCGAAGTTGATATCTACAGGTAGCGGATGTCCGGAAAAAACGGTCGTCCGGTCGCCGGACGTCCGGTCGGGTCAGAAATCCGCTGATTCTGCTCAGGTTAGGGGGTTCCGGTCGTCCGGTAAGGTCGGACATCGGGTGGTTCCTGCGGCTCCGGACGTCCGGTAAGGTGACGGCCGTCCGGTGTATCGGGGTCAACTCCAGATCCGAGATTCAGGACGCGATTTTGGGCGGAATTTGAGGATTTTGGGGTCAAAATTGATGAGATTTCGTGGATGAAAGATGGGGAAACTTGGGGAGATGCTAGATCCACTCGAAACCAAGCAAATCCATGGATCAAAATCAACAAAACATCATCAAACCAACAAATCACAAAAAAAATTGAGGCTATTTTTGGTGGGGATTTTCGAATTTAGGACGAAATCAAGCAAAAGAAGGCTAGAAAACGGTGGGGGAGGCTCCGAAATCATGATCAATGTGACTCATGATACCAAGATGATGTAGGGTAGGAACCCTATAGGCCAATCTTTCACAAAAGGAGCGGATCCCGTTGAAGAACACGAAGAACACGAGAGGAAAACGAGGGAAAACACAAGAGGAAACACGAGAGAATCACTCAACCAACAAGAATAGATCACACATGCGCTAGATCCTCGAATACATAAGAGAAGATACACGATCCACGGACAACTAAAGATGATACAAGGGTAGCCGGTCTTCTCCGTGAGGAGGTCTTGAATCCACGGGGGGATCTTCCCATAGAAATGGGGCTTGAATCCAAAGGGATCTTCTCCAAAGAGGCCGCGGTCTCTCGCAAGGAGGAGATCCGATATGGATGAGCGTAGCTCTATCTCTCAAATGAGCTATCACAACGCTGACCTTCAAATGGTGGAGGTGGAGGAGTATATATAGTCTAGGGCCACGAAGGGGTAAGTGAAGGGGTACATGGGCCTCGGCCCGCAACTGGACACAACCAGGTACCGGACGTCCGCTGGGGACCGGTAGTCCGGTGGCTCGTGGGCGGCCGGACGTCCGGTAGGGGCCGGTCATCCGCTCGTTCTGGCTCAGATGCTGGTGTAGCGGATTTCTGGTCTGGACCGGTCGTCCGGTGGCGTCGGATGTCCGCTCGTTTGGCTCGAGTGCAGGGACACCGGTCGTCCGGTGGATCTTCAGGCGCCGGACGTCCGGACCCGACCGGTCATCCGGTGGCCGGAGCTTCTCCGACAGCTCTTCTTCTTTTGTCTTCGTTTCCATGTTTCCCTCGCGGATGGTGTAGGTGTTCCTTAGCGCTTGCACTCCTCCACGTCGTTCGCAGCATTCCGACAATACCTATGCATGCACACGGGAGAAGTGTCAAGTAGTATACCATCCTCGAAGGGGTCAAGTGAGCATGTGTAAAGGATATGATTCACCTTTGTGTATGTGAAGTAGAGGTCGCATGTGTCATTTGCCAAACGGACTCTTGACATGGTGATGTCCGTAGGATGCTCCGCATCACATTACTTCCACATAGGCTTTCCCACCATACACTTCCGCCATCCCAACTTAACCCAATTTTGTTTGTGTTGTGAGTTGTGTCTCCTAAGGTGTTTCGACTACTTAGTGACCGTGCTTCTAACTCCGACACCGTGTATAGTCCACCACCTTACCCTCCACTTCCGCATTGCGTCTCAAAACCCATCATTGCATTTCCGCAATCCCATTGAGCTTCCGCAACTACCACCGCATTCCCGCTACCACCATTTGACATTTGACATTTGAGATTTTGACTTCGCGGTTTTTCTGTTTCCTAAGGTGTTTCGGCTACTTAGGGACGAGTCTCCATCATCTTGGTATCTACAACAAGAACACCGCCACTCATCATCGTCACGGACGGTAACCTCCATATCATCTTTGTATCGTGGTATCCCTCCATTGTATATTCTCCTTGCCATTGCATTGATGACCCTTAGCCCATTTTGTGTCACTTGCCTATCGAGACTAGCCTTTGAGTATTGCCGGCAACGTTACTTGTGCACATTAGTGACCTACACCATCCATTGCATACATACCATATCATATTGGTATCATATCATCCCTTGTGTCACAAGATTGTTCCCGTATATACCCAATTGCTATCTTGGTTTGTGCATTTCGCATTGTGGCCGTATGCAAAAAAAGAATAAAGCTTTTAAGCAAAAGAAAAGGAGAGCAAAGAGCTTGTAAGCAATAGCCATACCATCATACCACATTGTCATATCCGATCATCTTGGATCATAGCACCAGAACATCATATATATAGCATACTTGGGATAGAAGTTGTTGCATTTTTGTCTCCTATAGGTTGTGCACAAGTGTCGTATCCGCCTATTGAGCAATCGTGCTAGCATCTCTCTAGAGTTGTGCAACAAGAGCATTTTCCGTGGATTCCACTTTTTGAGCTCATTCCTTGGTTGCATGACCCCATTTATCTATCCGTGTGTGCGTTTCCGTGTGCCATTCATTGCTATTGGTCTACTTGTTTCACTTGCGAATTTGTGAATCTCTTTCAACATTATTGACTCTTGCTAAAATTTTGCATCAAATTTTTGTGCCACTATCCTCTCCGAGCTCCACCATAAGCCTTATTTGTGTAGGTGTGAGAAATTGACGAGATCGGTACCAATTGTGCTATTTCCTTGTTACATCATTGAGTGATCATTGATCCATATTCAACATCGGTCAAGGTACATTTGGTATAGTTCTTCTCTTTCTCCCACTCATATTTGCTCGAGTCTTGTGATGGATAGGCAAGGAATTTCATCTCCGGTCTTCGACAACGATGACGGCGCAAACAACTACATCACCAAATCGTCAATCTTCGATCTACAACAACAAATGCAAGGCGCTCAATCAAGATTGCAAGACGAATTGACAACCTCGCCATCGACATGCGACACTCCGAGCTACAAGAGACTACCTTGACAAAAAGCTTTCTGCACAAAAGGAGGAGGAAGATGCAAGGATGGAGGAGATTCGGACCTTGTTGATCAACCGTTCTTCCCCTTCATCATCCTCAAGGCGACGGCGAGCAAGTCGATCATCTTCGGAGCGCCCATGCAATGCAAGCGTGATGTCTACTACACAACCTTCTTCTTGTAGACGTTGTTGGGCCTCCAAGTGCAGAGGTTTGTAGGACAGTAGCAAATTTCCCTCAAGTGGATGACCTAAGGTTTATCAATCCGTAGGAGGCATAGGATGAAGATGGTCTCTCTCAAGCAACCCTGCAACCAAATAACAAAGAGTCTCTTGTGTCCCCAACACACCCAATACAATGGTAAATTGTATAGGTGCACTAGTTCGGCGAAGAGATGGTGATACAAGTGCAATATGGATGGTAGATAAAGGTATTTGTAATCTGAAAATATAAAAACAGCAAGGTAACTAATGATAAAAGTGAGCGTAAACGGTATTGCAATGATAGGAAATAAGGCCTAGGGTTCATACTTTCACTAGTGTAAGTCCTCTCAACAATACTAACATAATTGGATCATAAAATTATCCCTCAACATGCAACAAAGAGTCACTCCAAAGTCACTAATAGCGGAGAACGAACGAAGAGATTATGGTAGGGTACGAAACCACCTCAAAGTTATTCTTTCCAATCAATCCGTTGGGCTATTCCTATAAGTGTCACAAACAGCCCTAGAGTTCGTACTAGAATAACACCTTAAGATACAAATCAACCAAAACCCTAATGTCACCTAGATACTTCAATGTCACCTCAAGTATCCGTGGGCATGATTATACGATATGCATCACACAATCTCAATTCATCTATTCAACCAACACAAAGAACCTCAAAGAGTGCCCCAAAGTTTCTACCGGAGAATCACGACGAAAACGTGTGCCAACCCCTATGCATAGGTTCCCAATGTCACGAAACCCGCAAGTTGGTCACCAAAACGTACATCAAGTGGCACGTGGTATCCCATTGTCACCACAGATATCCACGGCAAGACATACATCAAGTGTTCTCAAGTCTTTAAAGACTCAATCCGATAAGATTACTTCAAAGGGGAAACTCGATTCATTACAAGAGAGAAGAGGGGGGAAGAAACATCATAGGATCCAAATATAATAGCAAAGCTCGCGATACATCAAGATCGTATCATCTCAAGAACACGAGAGAGAGAGAGAGATCAAACACATAGCTACTGGTACATACCCTCAGCCCCGAGGGAGAACTACTCCCTCCTCGTCATGGAGAGCACCGGGATGATGAAGATGGCCACCGGAGAAGGATTGCCCCCTCCGGCAGGGTGCCGGAACGGGTCTAGATTGAGTTTCGGTGGCTACGGAGGCTTCTGGCGGCGGAACTCCCGATCTATGTTGCTCCCGGATGTTTTTAGGGTATATGGAGATATATAGGCGGAAGAGCACGTCGGTGGAGCTCCGAGGGGCCCACGAGGCAGGGGGCGCGCCCAGGGGGGCGCCCTCCACCCTCGTGACCTCCCCGGAAACTTCTTGGAGTAGGGTCCAAGTCTCCTGGATCACGTTCGGTGAGAAGATCACGTTCCCGAAGGTTTCATTCCGTTTGGACTCCGTTTGATATTCTGTTTCCTCGAAATACTGAAATAGGCAAAAAAACAGCAATTCTGGGCTGGGCCTCCGGTTAATAGGTTAGTCCCAAAAATAATATAAAAGTGGAAAATAAAGCCCAATATAGTCCAAAACAGTAGATAAAGTAGCATGGAGCAATCAAAAATATAGATACGTTGGAGACGTATCAGGCATCCCCAAGCTTAATTCCTGCTCGTCCTCGAGTAGGTAAATGATAAAAAGAGAATTTTTGATGCGGAGTGATACTTTGGCATAATTTCAATGTAAATCTTCTTAATCATGGTATGAATATTCAGATCCGAAAGGTTCAAGACAAAAGTTCATATTGACATAAAAAATGATAATACTTCAAGCATACTAATCAAACAATTATGTCATCTCAAAATAACATGGCCAAAGGAAGTTCATCCCTACAAAATCATATAATTAGGCTATGCTTCATTTTCATCACACAAAGATGTTCCCAACTTCTGTACCCCCGATGACAAGCCAAGCAATTGTTTGATACTCAAATAATCTCAAACTTTTTCAACCTTCACACAATACATGGGCGCGAGCCATGGACATAGCACTATGGGTGGTATAGAATATGATGATGGGGATTGTGTGGAGAAGACAAAAAAGGAGAAAGTCTCACATCAACGAGGCTAATCAATGAGCTATGGAGATGCCCATCAAATTGATGTTAATGGCAAGAGTAGGGATTGCCATGCAACGGATGCACTAGAGCTAAGAATGCTCAACAAAAGAAAACTAGTGGGTGTGCATCCAACTTGCTTGCTCATGAAGACCTAGGGCATTTTGAGGAAGCCCATCGTTGGAATATACAAGCCAAGTTCTATAATGAAAAATTCCCACTAGTATGAACAAGACAAATTATGAGACTCACTATGAAAATCATGGTGCTACTTTGAAGCACAATATATGAGACTCACTACATGAAGAGCAAGGTGCTACTTTGAAGCACAAGTGTGGAAAAAGAGATAGTAGCATTGCCCTTTTTATTTTCTCCTTCTTTTTTTGGGCCTTTCTTTTTTTTGTGGCCTTTCTCTTTTTTTATTGGGCAATGCTCTAATAATGATGATCATCACACTTCTATTGATTACAACATAATGATTACAACTCGATACTAGAACAAGATATGACTCTATATGAATGCCTCCGGCGGTGTACCGGGATGGTGCAATGAATCAAGAGTGACATGTATGAAAAATAATGCATGGTGGCTTTGCCACAAATACGATGTCAACTACAAGATCATGCAATGGCAATATGACAAAAGTAAAGCATGTCATGATGATGATGATGATGAAGTTGCCATGGCATATATCTCGGAATGGCTATGGAAATGCCATGATGATAGGTATGGTGGCTGTTTGAGGGAAGATATAGGGAGGTTTATGTGTGAAAGAGCGTATCATATCACGGGGTTTGGATGCACCGGCGAAGTTTGCACCAACTCTCAATGTGAGAAAGGGCAATGCATGGTACCGAAGAGGCTAGCAAATGGCGGAAAGGTAAAAGTGCGTATAATCCATGGACTCAACATTAGTCAAAAGAACTCATATACTTATTGCAAAAATTAAGAATTCATCAAAAATCAAGTACTACGCGCATGCTCCTAGGGGGATAGATTGGCAGGAAAAGACCATCGCTCGTCCCCGACCGCCACTCATAAGGATGCACAAGCCAAGTACACTTCATGCTTCAAATTTGTTACACAACTTTAACCATACGTGCATGCTACGGGACTTGCTAACTTCAACACAAGTATTTCTCAAATTCACAACTACTCAACTATCACGACTATGATATTATCACCTCCATATCTCAAAACAATTATCAAGCATCAAACTTATCTTAGTATTCAACCCACTAAAAAGAAAGTTTCACATATCTTGAATACCAAGTATATTAACATTAAGCAAATTACCATGCTATTAACGACTCTCAAAATAATCTAAGTGAAGCATGAGAGATCAAGTTTCTTTAAAACAAACCACCACCGTGCTCTAAAAGATCTAAGTGAAGCACTAGAGCAAAAATTATCACGCTCAAAAAGATATAAGTGAAGCACATAGAGTAAACTATCAAGCTCAAAAGATATAAGTGAAGCACATAGAGTATTCTAACAAATTTCAATTCATACATGGCTCTCTCAAAAGGTGTGTACAGCAAGGATGATTGTGGTAGACTAACAAGCAAAGACACAAATAATACAAGACGCTCCAAGCAAAACACATATCATGTGGTGAATAAAAATATAGCTCCAAGTAAATTACCGATGGAAGTGGACGAAAGAGGGGATGCCTTCCGGGGCATCCCCAAGCTTTGACTTTTTGGTGTCCTTGGATTATCTTGGGGGTGCCATGGGCATCCCCAAGCTTAGGCTCTTGCCACTCCTTGTTCCATAATCCATCAAAAGAATTCACCCAAAACTTGAAAACTTCACAACACAAAACTCAATAGAAATCTCGTGAGCTCCGTTAGAGAAAGAAAACAAAAGACTACTTTAAGGTACTGTAGTGAACTTGTTCTTTATTTGTATTGGTGTTAAACCTACTGTATTCCAACTTCTCTATGGTTTATAAACTATTTTACTAGCCATAGATTCATCAAAATAAGCAAACAACACACGCAAAACAGAATCTGTCAAAAACAGAACAGTCTGTAGTAATCTGTTACTAACGCAAACTTCTGGAACCCAAAAAATTCTACCAAAATTAGACGACCTGGGCAATTTGTTTATTGATCATAAGCAATTGGAATCACTATTTTATCACGTTCTGGTGATTTTTTACAATTCGGGCACTGAGCGCAAAGATTCTGGAAATTACAGCAAGATCAAATAACTATCTTCCAAGAAGATCTAATAGGTTTAACTTGGCACAAACACTAATTAAAAGATAAAACCACATCTAAACAGAATCTAGATGGATTATTTATTACTAAACAGGAACAAAAGTCAAGGAACAAAAATAAAATTGGGTTGCCTCCCAACAAGCGCTATCGTTTAACGCCCCTAGCTAGGCATGATGATTTCAATGATGCTCACATAAAAGATAAGAATTGTAACATAAAGAGAGCATCATGAAGAATATGACTAGCACATTTAAGTCTAACCCACTTCCTATGCATAGGTATTTTGTGAGAAACAACTTGTGGGACAAGAATCAACTTGCATAGGAAGGTAAAACAAGCATAACTTCAAAATTTTAAGCACATAGAGAGGAAACTTGATATTATTGCAATTCCTACAAGCATATGTTCCTCCCTCATAATAATTTTCAGTAGCATCATGAATGAATTCAACAATATAACCAGCACCTAAAGCATTCTTTTCATGATCTACAAGCATAGAAAATTTATTACTCTCCACATAGGCAAAATTCTTCTCATTCGGAATAGTGGGAGTATCATAGGAAACTCGAATACTATAAATTGTTTCCATATTAAAAGAGTAATGTTCAGAGAAGGGGTAATCATAATCATGACAAGTTTTATAAATATAATCNCATCACTACTTTTTATAGCATAAGTTTCATCACAATAATCATCATAAGTAGCAACTTTGTTCTCATCATAATCACTTTGCATATCAAAACATGGAAGGCTAAAAATATCATCATTATTAAACATAGAATCTCCAAGCTTGGGACAGACATTAATTGCAGCAAATATATTCTCAAATATGTCATCCTCATCAAACATAGCTTCCCCAAGCTTGGGCCTTTTCGTATCATAAGCATAATCACTCTCATCATTAATAGCATGGATAGCACCAATAGTATAGCAATTATTATATTCTTCCAAGCATGTGCCAAAAAGATTTTCAAGATCATAAGAAGTATCATTATCTTCCCAATCATAATCATCACAACAAGCAATAGGCATAACGAGATCATCATCAAGTGTATCATCTTCATTTTCATGAGGCACAGCAATAATAGGAGCAACTTTATTTGGGAGTGATACCTTTTTACCTCTCTTCCTTTTTCTTTTCTTCTTCTTTACCACATCGTGTGTGGGTTCAATCCTCTTTTTGGAGCTCCTTATTAATGAGATTGGTTGAATAGGAGGCTCCTCCTCGTTGCCTGATTCATTATAAGAGATAATAGGAGGATATTGGGAAGTCTCTTCCCTTTCGTTAGTATTCTCTTCATTTTCTATTTGTTTCCTTTTCTTTATGTAGTTGGCAATATAAGGATTTTCAATGCAATTCACCGCACAATACATATAAATATTCTCTAGATCAAAATCAAGAACTCTATCAAGATTAAACTTTGGAATACCCTCAGTTATACGTTTCATTTCTTCATAACCCAAAAGAAGGCTAAGCTCTTTATGATGCTCAAGGATAATCAAATTATCACAATGTTTGGACACGACTTGATCATGAAACAAATAGCATTGGAGCTTTAAATGACCATGTTCATTGCAAAGTTCACAAGGGGCACGAAAAATATTGAATCTTTCAGCACATTCATCTAGACTTTCTTGCAACAATTTAGTTTCCAAGTACTTATGCCTCTTACAATATCTATCTTCCCTATTCGGTGTGTACTTGCAAACCCAATCTACTCCACAAAAATTGACATGTTTATAGGAGGTATTTTCATCATAACTAGTGCAATCATCATTAGCATCATGGATATCCAAAGAATTCGTACTAACAACATTGCAATCATGCTCATCATTCAAAGATTTAGTGCCAAACATTTTGTAGATTTCTTCTTCTAGCACTTGAGCACAATTATCCTTTCCATCATACTCACGAAAGATATTAAAAAGGTGAAGCGTATGCAAACTCAATTCCATTTTTTTGTAATTTTCTTTTATAAACTAAACTAGTGATAAAACAAGAAACTAAAAGACTCGATTGAAAGATCTAAAGATATACCTTCAAGCACTCACCTCCCCGGCAACGGCGCCAGAAAAGAGCTTGATGTCTACTACACAATCTTCTTCTTGTAGACGTTGTTGGGCCTCCAAGTGCAGAGGTTTGTAGGACAGTAGCAAATTTCCCTCAAGTGGATGACCTAAGGTTTATCAATCCGTAGGAGGCGTAGGATGAAGATGGTCTCTCTCAAGCAACCCTGCAACCAAATAACAAAGAGTCTCTTGTGTCCCCAACACACCCAATACAATGGTAAACTGTATAGGTGCACTAGTTCGGCGAAGAGATGGTGATACAAGTGCAATATGGATGGTAGATAAAGGTATTTGTAATCTAAAAATATAAAAACAGCAAGGTAACTAATGATAAAAGTGAGCGTAAATGATATTGCAATGATAGGAAATAAGGCCTAGGGTTCATACTTTCACTAGTGTAAGTCCTCTCAACAATACTAACATAATTGGATCATAAAATTATCCCTCAACATGCAACAAAGAGTCACTCCAAAGTCACTAATAGCGGAGAACGAACGAAGAGATTATGGTAGGGTACGAAACCACCTCAAAGTTATTCTATCCAATAAATCCGTTGGGCTATTCCTATAAGTGTCACAAACAGCCCTAGAGTTCGTACTAAAATAACACCTTAAGATACAAATCAACCAAAACCCTAATGTCACCTAGATACTTCAATGCCACCTCAAGTATCCGTGGGCATGATTATACGATATGCATCACACAATCTCAATTCATCTATTCAACCAACACAAAGAACCTCAAAGAGTGCCCCAAAGTTTCTACCGGAGAATCACGACGAAAACGTGTGCCAACCCCTATGCATAGGTTCCCAATGTCACGAAACCCGCAAGTTGGTCACCAAAACGTGCATCAAGTGGCACGTGGTATCCCATTGTCACCACAGATATCCACGGCAAGACATACATCAAGTGTTCTCAAGTCTTTAAAGACTCAATCCGATAAGATTACTTCAAAGGGGAAACTCGATTCATTACAAGAGAGAAGAGGGGGGAAGAAACATCATAGGATCCAAATATAATAGCAAAGCTCGCGATACATCAAGATCGTATCATCTCAAGAACACGAGAGAGAGAGAGAGATCAAACACATAGCTACTGGTACATACCCTCAGCCCCGAGGGAGAACTACTCCCTCCTCGTCATGGAGAGCACCGGGATGATGAAGATGGCCACCGGAGAAGGATTGCCCCCTCCGGCAGGGTGCCGGAACGGGTCTAGATTGAGTTTCGGTGGCTACGGAGGCTTCTGGCGGCGGAACTCCCGATCTATGTTGCTCCCGGATGTTTTTAGGGTATATGGAGATATATAGGCGGGAGCACGTCGGTGGAGCTCCGAGGGGCCCACGAGGCAGGGGGCGCGCCCTCCACCCTCGTGACCTCCCCGGAAACTTCTTGGAGTAGGGTCCAAGTCTCCTGGATCACGTTCGATGAGAAGATCACGTTCCCGAAGGTTTCATTCCGTTTGGACTCCATTTGATATTCTGTTTCCTCGAAATACTGAAATAGGCAAAAAACAGCAATTCTGGACTGGGCCTCCGGTTAATAGGTTAGTCCCAAAAATAATATAAAAGTGGAAAATAAAGCCCAATATAGTCCAAAACAGTAGATAAAGTAGCATGGAGCAATCAAAAGTTATAGATACGTTGGAGACGTATCAAAGCGCAAGTCGTCCACGTCCACATCTACATGGTGACCATCATCACGTTCGTGATCCACATCGTCATGAAGAGCAAGTCACCTCCAAGCAACATGTGCGCGACGACGAACGCCATCGAGCTCAAGTACGACAGCGACACCATCAACATGAAGATGCTCGAGATGCGCCTACCTACAAGTCCCAACAAGCTCCACATCAAGCTACGGCCAAACTTCATGAGCATAAGAGAAGACCGCGAGACAAGCACCACCAAAAGGACGCTACGGATACTACCCACCACCACTTCGGCATCTTCGCCAAGTGCTATCAAGGCATCTCCGCCTTTGGGCGTATGACATCTTCGCCTACTTCCCATGAGTTCGCCTACATCACCATCTTCAACAACAAGGCGACCACCTACGAGCGTGGGCGACACTTCCATCTTCGAAAACCCCTCAAGGAAGATGGCCGAGCATGGGAATTTCCCTTCGGTCATGGAGATGAGCTACAAGGTGCCACATCATATGGGCCTCCAACAACAAGATGGCGACAAGAAGGTTGAGCATGGGACTATCCCTTCAACCAAGGTGGCGATAGGAGTTGAGCATGGAGACGTTTGCACCTACACCTCTCCTCCCATGTGAGGAGAGCCACCCCACAATGAGTGATATGAGTGACTCCGCCATGTGGCATTGAGTACCTTTCCTATGAGAGGATGAGTGTGACTACGACTAGCCCCACACTTGAGAGCATGCCACACATCCTATGTGAGGTTGAGAGCCATTTGAGTGACTCCACCAACCATACGAGTGAGAGCATCCAAGAGGGAGTGAGTGAACCACAACACTTAGTGAGTGAGGTAGTTGACACGGCACGTGAGGCCACTATGATTTCTAACAACCTACCCTCTACTCCAAGTGTGTTTTTTCTTTGGTGCTAGGTCTCCTACATGACGACATGCCTACCCTCGACGAGTCCATACCCCCAATGGAGACGACGATGGCCATGGTGGACGATGATGCACCCCCCACATGGTACCATCAAGTTGCAACCTCACCTACAACACATGAGCGATGCTCTAAAGGTAACATAGGTGATGGTGCTTCTCTTGTCCCACTAGCGGACTATCTTGCAAATGATTGCTTGCACGATGTTGATCACCTTATGGATGCACCACATACTATGTCTTCTACATGCTTAGATATGCCACCCATTTATGATGAATATGATGATGAGCATGTTGATTTTCCTAGTTGTGATGCTATGCTCCATAGGATATCATGTGAAAATTCCATTGGTCACGTCATGTTTGACAATCCTTTAAACTTGTCATATGCTATGCGTGAGATCTCCCATATTGCATCATTTCAATCTCAACATAGTAACTAATTCCCCATTAAAATAAATCACATTTGCACTTATGGCATAGATGACGAGATGATGGTCATTGGCTTTTGTTTTTCATGTGATGATATTGCCATGCTTTCTTTACATGATTTTCGCAATTCATCTACTATGCCATGCCATGATCACAATATTCCAAATATGCATTGTTTTGGATGTTGTCAATATTCTCCATGTGATGTTTCCACTAATGATCATGAGGAGACCCCCATAGTTTCCTCATACATATTAGGAGATTTTGATGCATTCCATATTTTGCATGATTCCCATAACTGCTTGCACCATATCCATTCCATGAATAACAATGCTCTACATATTTCTCGTGATGCATTACACAATTTAAGTCTCCATTATGCTATACATAACAACAAACCTCCAGGATGGATGACATGTTTCTATATCACGCATCTCATTTGTTTGAGCATTGGATATTTTGTGTTAACCAACACATGCACGTATGCATCATGATGGATGATGTGTACATATACCACGCACACACAATTTTTCCTTTGTCTTTATTTTGTGTAGGTACTCACGTATACTCGTCAACCTCTCAATCCCTAGAGTTGACGAAACGAGCTCTTGAGAGCAAAGATGACTTGGGATCCCGTGGACTATTCTTACCAACATTCTCTTCGCACAACGACTTCGCACATCTCTTCTACTTGGCTCTCACACGGCTATGGGCTATTTACCATTTGTCATCTTATGCCCATTCTATTGTGTTCACTTTGCATGTTATGCCTCTTTACATGATTTTGCCATGCAATTGTGACCCTTGCTTGCATCTACCCATGATTCACCATTTTACTACTCATATGTGTATTTGCATGCTTGGTGGAGATCCTTGTTGCTATTGCCATGTTTACCATGTGCCTCATGCTATTGTTGCTTGTTGTGTTGGGAGAGTCATGATGTCCCATTGCTATTTACATATGGCCTCTCACCAATACATTGATGATATTTTTCTCATATCTTACTTTCATGCTTGTGCTATATCATGTGAATTATTCATGCACACTATTTGCACCCATGACATGCTTGACATGATCTCTTCTAGTACGTTGCATCTTCGCACTCCTAGCTTGCTTGACTTAATCACTATGATTGTTTCCTTTGTCGCATCACCCATGTTTCACTATTACTCGCTTTCTTGGGTTGATGACATATATGCTCTTGCCTCTCACATGATTTATCTTGATCATTGTCTCATGTCTCCATTAGTGCCATCTCTCATATACCCTTGTATTGAGTGCCAACTTGCTATGCTTATTGATCGTGGAGATTTGGACATATTACTTGTGATGCATGCTTGTTTGATTGAGCCTATTGTATTTGGTTGTTCTTGCATCATATGCCTCCATACTATGAAATGCTCCCTTGTCCTTTTTTATGATGAGCATGATGCATACACTTGTTGGGTATCTTACCACACGAATGATAGGTTTTGCACTTCCGCTAACCTCATTTGTTTTTCTGAGTGTTTGTCATGTTCTTTTGTTTTGAAGGATTCACAAGGTGGTACCATCACGAGACTACTTGGTCATGTGAAGGCGTACACGATGCGCGACACCAACATTTTCGACATTCTCATAAAGGTGAACTCCTTCCCTTTGATCCATCCTCAAATATGCATATTAGATGGGTCACTCTTTCATTGGTGTCTCCTTGTTGTCTACATGATACATCTCGCGAACGGAGGAGCGACATCGGAGACTGGCTCTATGGTCCTTCAAATTGAGGAGCGCTCGGACTTATTGGATGCACCTTCGAACCTCCACTCATGCCACGACATCGAGCACTAGTACTCCAACACATCCATATTTGTTGATTGTGCTCACACATGTCATGCTCGATGGACATATCATACAGATGACAAATTTGTGTCTTATGCATGGATTGACCCACATTATGATTGCCTTGTTGCATCTATTTCCATGTCATCCATGATATATGAGCTTGTGCACTTTCTTAGCAAATTTGTTGTGATCTTCCTTGATGACATATTTATACATCATGATCATATTGCCCATCATCAATTGCATGGTCACATACTCACATTGAGCACCAATTACCATGTTCATGCTTTTGATACACCATCCCATTATGACATCATTTTGCACCGTGGTTGCATTGATCATATTCACAACACATTTGTGTGCCAATGAATGCTTTTGCTCCCATGAACGCTTTGCATATCATTCTATATCATCTTGATAAGCTTCATGCGCTTTGTCATGAACAATCTTGCTGCACGGACTCATTCTTACATAATGGACACTTTGTGTGTGCGCTAACCATTGTATTTTTGAGTGTCGTTTGTGTTTACTCTTTTTGCATGTATACCACTCCGGCGACACCTTCGAGTACTTGGATTGTGCCATGTTGAAAGTGCAACTATCCCTAGGTGGTTTTGGTAATTCATAACAACATATAGCTCATTGAGCTAATGCTATTCCAAGATGATTATTTCAGGAAAGCTCAATGATTGGCATGGCATGGATATGAAAGTGGAACCCTCAAAATGCTAAGGACAATGGATTGGCTCAAGCTCAAAAGCTCAAGACTCTTCATTTCATATTTTAGTGATCCAAGATCACATTGAGTCTTTAGGAAAAGCCAATACTATTAAGAAGGGATGAGGTGTTGCTTAATGAGCCTCTTGCTTCATGTGCTTAGTGATATGCTCCAAAACCCTCAACTACTTTCCCATATCCACATATGACCTAAACTCCAAGCCAAACTCGGTCCTACCGATTCTTCCTATCCGGTGCCACCGAGTTTCACTTGTCATTAGCCACTGCCAAACCCTAGCAATTCGGTTCTACCGATAAGGATCTCGGTCCCACCGAGATGGGGTTGCAAACTCTCTGTTTCCCTTTCGTAACTTTTCGGTCCCACCAAAAGAGCGAACCGGTCCCACCGAGATTGCAATGTAAACTCAGTGTTTCCCCTTTGTAACTTTTCGGTCTCACCGAAAGAGCAAATCGGTCCCACCAAGTTTGCCTGACCAACTCTCTGGTTAGCTAATTACCAAATTCGGTCTCACCGAGTTTGTGTAATCGATCTCACCGAGATTACGATATGCCCAAACCCTAACCGAATCGGTCCTACCGAGTTGCATGTCAGTCCCACCGAAATTCCTAACGGTCACTAGGTTTACATTTTCGGTCCGACCGAGTTTTATGATTCGGTCCCACCGAGATTGGAAAACTGTGTAACGGTTAGATTTTGTGTGGAGGCTATATATACCCCTCCACCTCTTTCTCATTAAGTGAGAGAGCCATCAGAACACACACATCATTCCAACTCATTTGTTCTGAGAGAGAACCACCTACTCATGTGTTGAGACCAAGACATTCCATTCCTACCATATGAATCTTGATCTCTAGCCTTCCCAAGTTGCTTTCCACTCAAATCTTCTTTCCATCAAATCCAAATCCTATGAGAGAGAGTTGAGTGTTGGGGAGACTATCATTTGAAGCACAAGAGCAAGGAGTTCATTACCTACACACCATTTGTTACTTCTTGGAGAGTGGTGTCTCCTAGATTGGCTAGGTGTCACTTGGGAGCCTCCGACAAGATTGTGGAGTTGAACCAAGGAGTTTGTAAGGGCAAGGAGATCGCCTACTTCGTGAAGATCTACCACTAGTGAGGCAAGTCCTTCGTGGGCGATGGCCATGGTGGGATAGACAAGGTTGCTTCTTCGTGGACCCTTTGTGGGTGGTTGCTTCTTCGTGGACCCTTCGTGGGTGGAGCCCTTCGTGGACTCGCGCAACCGTTGCCCTTGGGTGGAGCCCTGTGTGGACTCGCGCAACCGTTACCCTTCGTGGGTTGAAGTCTCCATCAACGTGGATGTAGGATAGCACCACCTATCCGAACCACGGGAAAAACATCCGTGTCTCCAATAGCGTTTGAATTCTCCAAACCCTTCCCTTTATATTCTTGCAAGTTGCATGCTTTACTTTCCGCTGCCAATATACTCTTTGCATGCTTGCTTGAATTGTGTGATGATTGTTTGACTCTTCCTAAAATAGCTAAAATCTGCCAAGAACTAAAATTGGTAAAAGGTTAAGTTTTTACTTGGTCAAGTAGTCTAATCACCCCCCCTCTAGACATACTTTCGATCCTACACATGTCTTCCTCTTCGTCCAACTACAAGTCCGTCCACGACATCCGTTTCCATGGTGATGAGGTTTTCGATCCGAGGTCGGATCGTTCCCAAGGGAGGGGAGATGATGCGGAGCATCCTTCGATCATCCCCATGTACACTACGACAACTCCCCAAGCCCCAAGTGCCCACATGAGCATACGCCATTGGGCCTAAGGTGAACTCGCTCCTTTCCGAATCTTCCCTTTCCGCATGTAAGACATGGATGCTACCTCAAGCACGGACCTTGTGCATACTCAGGTACACCCGAGGAGACCATGGAGAACCCAAGGACCAAGGCCAAGCGTGTGCGGAAGCAAAGACGGAAGAAGGAAGAAGGGCCAGCTACTACAGCGGCCGGACACCCGGCTACTCCCGAAGCCCCGCACATCCGGCCCCTTCGCCCGGATATCCGGCCCCGCCTATCTAGAGAGCATCTGTTCGGGCCGAACTCAGCCCGAACATTCGGCTCCTCGTGACTCGCCAGACATCCGCCCCCAGCTCGGACATCCGACGCCTGTCTGCGCATAGTGAACGGGCCAAGGGCCCATGTATCCCCCCTCTTACTTACCCCTTCGTGGGATAGCACTATATATAGACCCCCTCCTCCTCCTAGTTAGGGTTAGCGTTGTGTTAGCTCATATGTGAGATAGAGCTTCGCTCATCCATACGGTTCTACTCCTTGAAAGAGATCGCGGCCCCTCTTCGGAGAAGATCCACGTTGGATTCAATACCTCCTCACGGAGAAGACATCAAGACCTCCTCACGGAGAAGAACCGGTTACCCTTTGTATCATCCCGTGTTGACTTTGGATCGTGGGATCTCTATGTGTACTTGGATCTAGCATATGTGTGACCCTAACTTGTTGGTTTGAGTGATTCTCCCGTGTTTTCCCTCGTGTTTCCCCTCATGTTCTTCGTGTTCCTCGTTGGGATCCGCTCCTTTCGTGAAAGGTCGGCCATCTAGGATTCAACCATACATCAACACGTCAATGCAGGTCCATTGAAACATAAGGGTATCCATCTTTGGATCCGTGTTGCAGATGGCCTAATGCTTTTTTTTGCCATAACCTTTCTAATACTGTTTTTTTGCCAACACGGATGCCCAAACCTCCACTGTATGCATGTTCGGACGGGGCGGTCCAGATATTTTTAGGCCTCCAAAGTGGCCATCCAAATTGGGCATGATCGATTTGGGCGTCCAACCCCAAATCATGGGAGCTCTAGGGAAGTCGAGACGTCCACCACATCGGACTTCGACACCTCAGTACCATCCAAAACTCTGCCCTGCTCAACTCTTCGCCTACCTGCATTGATGCCTGGCCGGTCGGCGACCCCCAAATCCTAGCCCACCCATTTCCTCGTCCTCACCCGTCTGCGCCGACGTCGCGCTCCTACCCCCGCCATGTCCTCCCCATCTCCACCGCGCAAGATCAAGTGGCGATACCTCCACTGGCAGTCTACACGATCGCCGCTGCTAGGGAGGAGGAGACGGGTGACGCTCGTGTGGCTGCCGAAGCAAAGAAGGAGGAGGCGCTCGCCGCTCCTCACTCCATGCAGATTTACTCGGAGTTGCGTGGTGCCCATCACACCGCCTGTGCAAAGGAGGAGGCGCACACCACTCGTCTCAAAGCTCAAGCCGAAGTGCGGCATGCAAAAATTGTGACGCCCTCGATTGAGCCGCCGAGCAGAAGAAAGGTGGCTTGGATGCGCAGCGGTGACGCCTGCTTCTATGCCAAAGAAGAAGGCAAGATCGCCATTGTTGTCTCCTCTGCTTTTCAGGTGGACGTCGGCTTGATGATGACATCTTCTCCAGCGGGCACACGTGCATTGTCACGGGCTACGTCACCTAGGTTGGGCAGCTCGGTCGCGCCTTGGTCAGGGTTGTGTAGCCCTTTTTCTTCTTCAGCGATGGTGCAACGCCTGAGCCCGCCATGAAGTCATCATGAGCTTGCGCTCTCCTGCCCAACTTGCTCCGACCTAGGAGCATGTTGGGTGAGCAACGACTGTTGCTGGCAATGATGGTGGGGGAGTACCTACCGGTGGAGTTCCTCGAGCGGCACGGAGAAGAGCCCCAGTTCACCACATTTGCACCTTGTTACCCTCAGCCTTGCTACTCTCCACCGCCCTTGCTGCTGCACCTTGATGATGGTCGTTGTTGTTGCTCTCCACCGCCCTTGTCGCCTACCTTGTGTTGGCCATCGCCGGGAGGTAGCCGCTGACGACAAAGGCCTCGCCGCCTCCCATGTCCTAAAGTTGTGGGAACAAAGAGGAGAACGGGAGATGGGGATCGAGTTCATCTCGTGCATGGTCAATCAGGTGCAAAGAGTAATTTAGGGATTTCGCATGGGTCCCATCTAACAGGGGGCAAAAGATCAAAGTGCAAAGTAAAGCGTGGCAAATTATCAAATATGTACAATGTAAGTAGTGGCAAATTATCAAAGTGCAAAGCGACAAGGGGCAAAAAAGAAAAACTAATACCACTACCAAGCATCCTTCCAATTTAGCATGGGGGCAAATCGTTGTCCACATCAAAGAATTTAGCTGTCATTAACTTGATTGGCTAAAATATAACAGCGTATAATCCACAAACTGTAGAACGCAAAAGGAATAAGTTTCTACACAACAAATAAGACGTGTCTCGTGTGTTTTGCATTAGAAGCTCCAATGCCGTCCGGCTGGGTATCTACCATAACTGCAATGAAGTCTACTAAACAAGAATGGGCAAATGGCATACGCAAGGCTTACATGTCCATAATGGAAATAAATTAACATTTGAATCATTGAATGTTACTTCCTCTGTCCACTAATGTAAAACATCTTGGCAGTCTTGGTAGAGCTTACATGCATGTATATCTAGGTTGACAAATAGACCAACGTGGTACAAGTTATATATCATAAAAGATATGTCATTAGAAACTTCAAATCATATACTTTCTAATGGTATAATAGCAACTCCAATGGGGCGACCCATTTTGTCCGCATGCGTCCATTTGGATTGACGCGGACAAAAGTGAAGGCCCAACACGCCGACCCAAAATCAAATCGTGTCCGTCTGCCATCCTCACCGACCCATTTCCGGTCTAAAATTGCGCCTAAAATGCGTCGGTGCGGACGCGCCGAGCGTCTCCTCGGTGTCCGCCGCGGCCCCACTTGTAGGCCACCCAACCACCGCCGCCCGTCTAATTTATGATGACCACCGACAGCGGGCTCACTAGTCAGCCAGTGAAAACGTCCTTTTTTAACCACACGTGTAGCGGGGGCCGGCCTCATCCACTTTCGTCCACATTTGGCCCATCACCCCCTTGTGCTTCCTCGTCGGCGACACCACCAAACCCTAGCAAGCAATGGGCCTCTTCAGCAGCAGCAACGACAAAGGGAAAGTGCACCCCCCCCCTCCCCCATGCCTCATCCTCCCGTGCTCCTCCTCCGCCGCCGGCGCGTGTCCGCACAGGTCGCCGGCGTCTGCACATCCCGGTGCACCAAGCGCGGTGGCACTAGGAGTACAGGTAGCCGCTGCCCTACCACGATCACGCTGTCGCACCGCTGGCACCTGGATTCGCACCGGTTCCCGGTGCCGGCGGTTTCACGGACCCAGCGGGCGCACGACGAGGAGTTGCGCAGGTGCCAAGCACAGCTCACGGCGGCGCAACGGCGTTTGCCCGAGTACGCCGTCGACTCTCCCAACCGGGAGGCTTGGTTTGCCCTCGAACACGAGAAACAATGGCGGCTAGGCGTCGATGCCAACCCGCCGCCGTTTTCACCGCCGCCCCCGCAGGTAGAGCCGGAGGAAATGGAGGTGGAGACGGAGTACCAAGCCACCCTCGAGGAGGCCCTGCAGCACGCGCTGGAGGCTAGCCGGCTCGAGGAGGACGCGCATTGGGATGGGCTGGAGCAAGCCATTGCCTTGTCGGCGGCGGGGGACTCTGTCTACACCCCGCTCTTCGTCCCGCCTCTGCCACCGCCGCCGCCCGTCCTCGAGCCCAAGCCGGATCCGGAGCTGACGCGGAAGCGCTCCCCGCCTCCACCCACTTGGCCAGAGGAGGCCTACACGTGGACCGGCCAGTACCATAAGTGGGTGAGCGCGCCTCCGGTCCATTACGTCGCGACGCCGGAGGAGGAGGCGGCCCACCTTAAGCGCTGGAAGGCGCACTGGCTCGCCCAGGAGGAGGCCGATGGCGAGCAGCAGATGCACTACAAGAAGCTGCTGCAACGCGACGCAAAGGCGCTACAGAGGCGGAGGAGGAGGAGGAGGAGCGCGCCCGGCGAGCCGCAATACCGCCGCCCTAGCAGACGTCGAAGGAGGCTGTCCTGGCAATGTATCAAGCGACGTTCGGGTAGGCTAGCCGCAATACCGTGATGACGACATCAAGGGCAAGGGCAAGGCCGACAACGTCTAGAGCAGCGTGCGAGTACCGACTTTTTTATGTTTTAATTAATGTTTAATTAGGTTTAAATGGACTTTGGCCGACGGTTAACCGGCAACTTAATGTTTAATTATGTTTATTCCTGCAAGCTATTTTTTTCACGCCAGTAAATTTGGGTCCGCCTTTTGTTGGGCGGTCAAGCCGATCCATTTAAGAACGCGGACGCGCACATCTACCTGACCGACTCAAACGGATGAAAAGCGGACAAAGCACGCATCCATTTGGTCCCATTGGAGTTGCTCTAAGTTTTAGACAATACAACTCATCTTATGTTGGAGGGATACGCACAAGCCTTATAAACCAGCAAGAAGGTACAACTCATCTTATGTTGGAGGGACACGCACAAGCCTTATAAGCCAGAAAGAAGGTACTACTACATTAAACTACCTGCCAGGGTCATGAACGGGCGGTTAGTAATACTCGCTCCGTTTCAAAATAAATGACTCACTTTATACAAACAATTTTGGGATGGAAGGAGTATTTACTTATTCCATGTAACAAAAAAAATGTTACGTTGACATGGACATATGCTAGGATCGTCGAATGGTTCTGAAGAAACTTTTTTGCCTCTCGGCTCTCCCTTAAATGGAGAATCTTTCCCGCAACTGTATATTTATGTTCCCCCAGTATGAAATCTTAAGCACCACATTTACAAGGCTAAGGAGAAACCTGCTTTCTGTGAGAGATGGATGTGTAATTTTCCCTTGCAAAGGGGAACCTGTATCGAGTCTATCAAACTTCTAAGCTAACATCAGAAGCATCACTGGCTTCACTGTTGTTCTGCTGTGACCACAGTTCAGCATACCGCCCGCCCTTTGACAGAAGAAAATCATGTGGTCCTTGTTCCACTACTGTTCCATTCTCCAGGACGATGATCTGAAAATCAATTGAAACATGACTTGCATAGGTATCAAGGAAGTGATGATTTTTTTATAGATGAATACAAAGCATATAGGTTTTACTCCCATGCAGTTAGAAAATTCATATCATGAGCAGTTGCAATAGCAACCTCTGGCTGTTAATCTGGACTGCGTGTTGTCAATTTAGCAACAAGACACGCTATTTATTTCCACATATGTACGCCATACTAAGTATGTGCACAAATCTCAATACCTCGTCGCATTGCATTGCAGTCGTGAGCCGGTGAGCGATAAAAATTGAGGTACGATCGACCGACAAGGACATCAGAGAATTCAAAATCGATGCTTCAGTAGTGCTATCGAGTGCGCTTGTAGCTTCATCACATAATCTGGTACAAATCAGAGAAGAAATTATGTCAGCATAGGGAACTGGTTAAGCCCATTATTTGCACACAAAATAACTCCAAAATATTGTTTGATAAGTATCTGAAATTAGTTCAAACTTCAAAACCATTTAGCAGGTCTGACTTTGACTCATGTTAGCCATCATACAAGAGCGTTAATTGATTCTACATACAGAGCGGCTTGCCTAAAGATTGAGAACAATAAGACCCTGGTTTTCAGTACTGCAATTGGAGCATGGTATCGTGCGCTGGTACAACCCTGCCTGACTAGAACGGATCATACGATGGATCGCAGCCTGGTGGGAAGACAATACAACTTGTAAAATTGTTGGAGCCGTGACACTGATCAGGATCACACACCAAGGACAGAAACAACTGGGCCTGGGCCTCCCCTAAAATGGTCTGCATGTGCAGCTAGACACTTGAGCCGCGCAAAAGCTTACAAACGAAGTCATTGCCTCGTTCCGTGTTCAATGAGGTACTAAAAGCTTGAGGCCTATTGCCTCCTGACAGTAAAATAGCTGCTCATGCAATCTTAAAAGGCGTGCTGCATGCATGCATAAATGGAGTTCAAAGCCTGATTAGCTTCTACTTGCATGAAAGCTCAATGCCACTATCTACTATCCATGCACAAACTCCCAGTGACCTACGCTAGAGTAAACAGCTAATAATTTCAATGTCACAGGTCACAGCTTGAACTTGCTTATGCATTTTCAATTAATAAGTACTCCCTCTGTTCACCAATATAGGACGTTTTAGACTGAACATGCAAGTCTCTAAACGTCTTGTATTAATGAACAGAGGGAGTACTTCATGTGTCCGTAATTAAGTAATGATACTAGCCAATTACCCTCTACATAATTAGGTTGGTGAATGGACAATCCTTTGGGTATTTTCTTACAAAACACAAGCTGAGTATGCTTACAAAACAATTGTAAACATACAGTATCATGATACTTCAATAATGCTGTCAAGAAAACAATACCTACCAGTGGTGGAGATAGGCAGAAAATCAAGATAGTGCCAACAATTAAAGTGGATCATGACCACATAACAGGTTAGAGAAACCCAAACTAATAGAGTTTAAGCCTAACACACACACACACACACACACACACACACACACACACAGGGATTGACTATTCATCACCCTGGGTACTAACTCTAGTACAAACTTTGTCCACAACAGGCCACCCGTGTCCGCCGTTGAGGTCGCCGACGTGCTCCTTTCCTCCCTCGAGCTCGTCGACGGCGACTTCACGGTTCACGCCCATCACCCCGAAGATTTCCCGATCCTCTTCAACTCGTGCACGGCCATGGATAACCTCAACGGTGATCACTTCATCCGCTCCCCGCGGTTCTCCCTCTCCGTGCGTCCTTGGAGCAAGCTGGCTCATGCGGGCTCCGGCCAGTTTGAGTATCGCGTCAAGCTTGAGCTCCAGGGCATCCCCGCTCAGGCATGGCACCTCTCGACTGCCAAGCATATCCTTGGGGAGAGCTACTGGATCGAGAGACTCCACCCCGGCACGCGCTCCAGAGCTGACATGGCTGTCTTCCGGCTGGCGGGGCGCACGCATGACCCTGCCAACATCCGCCGCGCCACCGTCCTGGAAATCGTGGAACAGATTCCCGCGCGTGTGGGCTCGGACGCGCCAACCATCCGGAATCTCACCTACCCGATCTCCATCGTGCTGGCTCGTTCGAAGAGGAACGGCGCCCCAGCCCCCCGCGCTGGCGCTGGCGACGGACCTGCCGGCGGTGGCGCCGGCGATGGCAATGACCCAACTCGCGGCATGGGCCCCGGCCGTGCACGTCGCCGCGGCCGCAAACGCCGACGTACGGAGGCGCCGCCGGCTGGTCGTGCTGATGGCATGGCCGTGGACTTCCTGGGTTGGCGAGCTGGGAATCGCGTTGCACGCACCGATGGCGTGTCCGTCGCGCCCGCGTGGCCCGCGCCGCCGTCCGCGGCTGCACCGCCGGCCGTACACCATCGCAGCTGCGCCATGGAGCCTTGGCCTGGGCTGCGTGGTCAGCTGGATCAGCAGCGGGCTCGGCATGGCCCCACCAACCTGCGTGGCCGTGCCAGAAAAGGGAGGCGCAAAAGAAGGCCAAATCAAGCTTTGGATGTGGATCAGTCTGGCAGGGCTTCTGACGCTACAGGAGATGACGGGGATGCATGAAGGGCGCCAGCCGGTGGCCCCTCGGCTGCTCCAACCCTCAGCGCGGAGCCAGGACATGGGCCAAGTGGCACACCCCCATTCACGGCGAACACTCTGGAAGGATCCCAAGATTTGAATCTCGCACCATTGGATGCTCCCAAGGCTGATGGCTTGGGCCCTGCCTCTAGTGCTCCTGATCCGAGGGATTGTCGGGACCTGCCTGATGTGTGCGAGGGGCCAGACTCGCAGCCTGTGCCGGCCGACTTGTCGGGGCAAAGCGGCATCTCGCCTGCCCTCCCACCTGATGACGGCCCTGTCTCCGCTGACCGGTCCTCCGGGTCCCATGCGCGCGACGCGGCTGGAAGAGAGGAGCGCCCCACCACGTGCCCAACACCCCCGGCGGTTGTCTCACAACCACTTCAGGCCCAGCCCACCGAAGACCCTGGGCTCTCACCCTAGGTGACTATTCTACAAAGGCCTCAAGCCCGACCACCGCAACTGGGCCCAACATGGAGGCCCGCACGCCTGAACGCGCCCACCAGGATGCTAATTCGCCTGCTGTTGAGCGCTTCACATCCCCGCCGATCACCATGCGCTGGTCACGCGCTCGTTCCGCTGCGCCAAGCTCCTTAACGCTGGGGGAATTCCTGGCCGCCGCGACCAAGCACATCGCCGCGGCCCTGCCGACGCCAAGGAGGAGGCCGCGCAGGCCCCTCAACTTCTCCCCCTGTTGCGGCCACTCGGCGGCCACCGCCCCCTCGGCGGCGGCGCCGCCCACCGCCGAGACGTGCGCATGTCCAAATCCTGCGCACCCTGGGGATCATTGGGACGAATCAGAAGATCACCCCCACTGAGATGAAGGCCTACGACGGCATGTTTGCGATGCCCATCCCTATCAAGGTGCTCAAGGCCTTGCGCGCTGGTCGATCGCGAGATCCCAGCATGCATGTCCAGCCTGCCGATCGCACCGGCACATGTCGAGGTCACTTGTATGACCTAGGAGGCGCCTGCCCCCGCACCCCGTCGATCCACTGTCCATGGATCATGGCCTTAAGATCACTGTGTGGAACGTGCACGTCCTGAATTCGCGGAGCCTACGCTTCGCCATCCGCTCGATGTTAGACACCACTACCGCCTCCATTGTATGCTTGCAGGAAACTAAGATGGAGTTGCTCCGTTCGTCTGTTGTTCTCAACACCCTCGGTTCAGAATTTGGCGACTACACTTACCTAGCGGCCCTTGGCACGCGGGGCGGCATCTTGCTGGCTTGGAAGAGCAGGGCCGTGACTATCACGGACCCATTGTTCACCACGAACGCCCTCTCGGCCAGAGTGGCCACGGCCTCGGGCACCCTTTGGTGGCTCTCTGTCGTGTATGGGCCTCAGGATGACGCAGACAAAATTGTGTTCTTGCTTGAGCTGCGGGAGATTCGTGCGGCTTGCCCCGGGCCATGGATGCTTTGCGGTGACTTCAACCTCATCCTGCGCGATGAGGACAAGTACAACGGCAACTTGAACCGCCGTATGATGGGCAGGTTCCGCCGCCTCGTCAATGACCTTGCGCTTAAGGAGGTCTACCTCAACGGGCGCCGCTTTACGTGGTCGAACGAGCAGTCCCCTCCCACTCTTCTGCACCTGGATCGGGTGCTTTGCACCTCGGACTGGGAGGACGCACACGGCGAGTGTCACCTTCGTTGCCTTGCGTCGGTCGTCTCGGACCACTCCCCCTTGTTGCTGGACTGCTCCCCCATGCCCGCGGCGCATAGACGATTTCACTTCGAGGACTTTTGGTTGAGGCTTGATGGTTTCCACGACACGGTGGTTGCGGCTTGGGGCTCGGTCCATGACCCAGACCCCTTCCATCGATTGATGTTGCGCCTCCAGGCCACAACACGTAGGCTTACCAGCTGCAGCGCCAAGACGACCGGCAGTATCCGCGACAAGTTGACCATCTCGGGAGCTCATATCGCGCTTCGACAAGGCCCAGGAGGATCGCGCACTCTCTCCGGAGGAGGATTGGCTGCGAAAGCGCCTCAAGGTCTCATACCTTGGCCTCGCTTCGATGGAGCGCACCATCGCCAGGCAGCGCGCCCGCATCGCCACGCTCAAGGACAGCGACGCTAGCACGGGCTTCTTCCACCGGCAGTGCTCTTTTCGTAGACAGAAGAATCGGATCTTCAGCTTGGCCGTGGATGGGCACGTGCTCACCGACCAGGACGCGATGGCGCGGGCTACTTTTGAGCACTTCGATGGGATCCTGGGCACGGCCGTCGACCGCGACCTTACGCTCGACTTGGAGGGACTTATTGAGCCTTGCGACCTGGCAAGTCTGGACGCTCCCTTTAGCGTGGAGGTCTGGGACGCGATCAAACGCCTCCCCGCTCGCAAGGCACCGGGGCCTGATGGGTTCACTGCCGAGTTTTTGCGAGCTTGCTGGACCATCGTTCGACAAGACTTTATGGATGTCTTCCAGCAGTTGTTCGAGATGCGGGGCCGTGGCTTTCGCAAGCTCAACCAAGCCCTCATGACCCTGTTGCCCAAACGCGCCGATGCCCAGCAGCTACGCGACTACCGCCCAATCTACTTGATTCATCTCGTGGCCAAGATCTTCACCAAGGTCTTGGTCAGCCGCAACCAGAACGCGTTCATCACCGGCAGGAGCCTCCACGATAACTTCATCCTCGTAAGGCAATCTCTCAAGATGCTTCACCAACTCGGGGCCCCTCGGATCATGCTCAAGCTTGACCTCACGCGCGCCTTTGACTCCATATCTTGGCCATTCCTCTTCGAGGTTTTGCGACAATATGGGTTCGGGGACAGATTCCAGGAGTGGCTCGCGATCCTGCTTTTGACGTCCAGCACCTGTGTCATGATGAACGGTGAGCCAGGCCCCCCGATTTGGCACCGCATTGGCCTGCGACAGGGCGACTCCATGTCCCCCCAGCTCTTTGTTCTCGTTGTGGACACGCTCGGGCGGCTGATGCGCCGCGCTCTCGACATTGGCATCCTGCAACAGTTGCATCCCCGACGCCCAATTCCGGCGATCTCCCTTTATGCTGACGATGTGATGCTCTTCTGCCACGCCACGCCGAAGGATGTTGCTGCTATCAAGGGTATCTTGACCCTGTTCGGCAAAGCGAGTGGGCTGCTGGTTAACTATGCGAAGAGCTCTGCCACCGTCCTGCACGGCGACATACAGGGACACGAGGTGATCGCCCAGCTGGGCTGCCCGGTGGTGCAGCTACCCATCACCTACCTGGGCATCCTGCTGTCGACGCGACGGCCATCCGCCGCCAAGCTGCAGCCCCTCATCGATACAGTGGCTGCTAGACTTCCTACCTGGAAGGCGTGGCTCATGAACAAAGCCGGACGTCTTGCCCTCGTCAAATCGGTCCTCAACGCGATAACCGTGCACCAGCTGCTAGCGTTCGGCCCCCCAAAGAAGACGCTCAAGCAATTGGCGAAGATTCAGCGAGGCTTCTTGTGGGCTGGGCGGGCCATGGCCAGCGGTGGCCACTGCCATGTCAACTGGAGCCATGTGTGCCGACCCTTCGAGTTTGGTGGACTGGGAGTCCGAGACCTGGAGCGCGCTACGCCTGCGATGGCTGTGGTTTACCCGCGTTGATCTGGACCATGCTTGGCAAGGTCTTGACCTACAATTCTCGCACGAGGAGCGCGCGCTCTTCTTCGCCTCCACTACCATGATCATTGGAAATGGCTCGACGGCGCTGTTTTGGGAGGATCGCTGGATTGGCGGACAATCCGTCGGTGAGATCGCCCCCCTGCTCTACCAATGCATACCCAAACGTCGACGCAAAGCCAGGACGGTGGCAGAAGGGCTGGCGGGTAACTCTTGGGCACATGATATACAGGGGATCCTGGGCCTGCACGAGATCAGCCAATACCTGCTGCTTTGGCAGGCAGTGTGCCACACCACCCTGACGAACGAGCCGGATCGCTTGCTCTGGAGGTGGACCGCCAACAGCATCTACTCGGCACGCTCGTGCTATGCGGCCAGTTTTCAGGGATCCACACGGTGCCATTCCTGAAAGCTGGTATGGAAGAGCTGGGCGCCACCACGGGTAAAATTCTTCCATTGGCTTGCCGCCCAGGATCGCTGCTGGACTGCAGAAAGGCTTGCGCGACATGGCTTGCAGCATCACCCTCGATGCCTCCTTTGCGACCAGGCCATGGAAACTATCCAGCACCTGCTACTGACCTGCCCCTTTGCATGTCAGACCTGGCACATCGTCCTTGACTGGTTGCATATTCCGGTCCAAATCCCCAACCAAGAGCACACGGTCATGGAGTGGTGGCTGCGCACGAAAGAGCTCGCGCCGCCGGCACACCGGAAGGCTCTCAAGTCCATCGCGCTTCTTGTACCCTGGATGCTATGGAAGCACAGGAACGCGTGTATCTTTGACAACGCCATGCCGTCCATCGAATCTCTAGTGGATAGGATCAAGGACGAGACCCGTTGTTGGGCAAAGGCAGGAACCCAGGGGCTTCGGGTTGTACTGCCCACAACCTGGGGCGTCCATTGATAGTTTGTATAACTCTCTACCTCTCACCTCCTAGGAGGCTTGTTCTACCTTTTCCATGAAATGAAATGCAAAGGTCCTTTGCGTTTTCTCAAAAAAAAAAAGTACAAAGTTGAGACACTTAATTTGGGACGGAGGGAGTAACTATTTGTATTTCAAATGTAATTTATTATGAAATGATCGTAAGATTACCTCGGGTGAAGAATAACTTATTCTGCACCCTGGGTGATGAATAGACTTTCTATATATATATGGTTTACTAACTATTGTGCATAGATTTAAGAGGTGCAGGGGCAGGGTGACATAGCCCAGTATGGCCGCTAAGTAACTCTGCCCACTGGATACTAGTACCTAATATCTCGATACAAACAAGACAACCATCAATAATACAAATGGGTGAGAGGGACTCACAGAATGGAAGGCTCCTTCAAGAATACACGAGCAATTGACACTCGTTGTTTCTCACCACCACTTAACTGCAAAAACGGCCAAACAACAGTTCTTGAGATATGCTAAGCTAATAATTTCAATGTCACAGGTTACGGCATTTCCTGATTTTGCACAAAATAAGACATTATCTTACCTTCAATCCACGCTCTCCCACAACTGTGTCATACTTGTCAGGAAAGTTCATAATTGTATCATGGATAGAAGCACGTCGAGCAGCATCATAAACCTGTACGGAAATTTGGAAGAAAAAAATACATTACTTTTCTACAACAAACATGACTAAACTGCCTTCTCGTCACCACCACTATAGCTCCTCTGTGTATTGGAAGAACACCTCACCTCTTCATCAGTTGCTGATAACCGCCCATATTGTATATTATGCTTAATAGTATCATTGAAAAGTACCTGCAGTGGTATTAATTCTGTAAGCTTAACCTGATTCTCTTGCAACAGAACAAACCACATTATTCGATCATCTATTGGAACTTTTCTTCTGTTAAATATAAATAAACTTGTTATCCCACATGTAATGATACTTCAATATGTTTTCCCTATCTGTGCGGTTTGTGGCTGCACCAAAAGCAGCTATGGTGGGGAAGCTGTTGTTTTGTAGGAGAGGTTTACATAGAAAGCTGGGTTTCCAAAAGAGAACTAGATAAATACAATTTTGTCGTCTTCCTAAAGTAGGACTTGTAGTAATGCATTTCGACTCTACAGCACAATGTAGTGCATTCAATAAGAGGCCAACAGAAGCATGAAATATTAAGCGTTGACAGAGAATAGAGTATCAGAGGGGTAACCGTGTCCTGTGGTACAACACCAAGAGACTTCCGAAGACTCTCCAGTGTGACTCCTCGGATGTCTTGTCCATCTATTCGTATCTGCCAGGAAGAAAGGACACAAGGTATCACAAGAATGGAAAATTTAAAGTACATCAGAAAGTTGAGAAACCATAACATGAGCATCAATTTATCAGCAAGAAATCAAAAGTAGGGATCATGTTTCTTTGTTCTTACAGATCCTGAAGTAGACTCAAAAAATCTGAAGAGAAGTCTAAGTATGGTTGACTTTCCTGCAGAAGAAAGGACTAGTTAATGAACACCACTTACCCAGAAGTAACAGCTCTTCTATGGCTCACATTAAAGCAAGATTAAACAATATGTGTTGTCCATCCAGTAGACAAGATTTGGACTCAAATAAAATGTTAAACAACTATAAAAAACAATCATATGAAATAAGCCCTCATAACATGTTCGGGCAGAGATGAACCTTTGGCTTGTAAACCTTAGAAGACACCTCCTATTAGGTACTGAAAAACATAATGGCTTCAACAAAATTTATTTGGAGAGGCTTAGAGCATCTCCCAACTGGAACTCCCACTCCCCCCCCCCCCCCCCCCACCCACACCACACCCATATGTCGGGCTGTCAGCCGCGGAAGAGGGACTTGCCATGGCCCAGACCAAAAGCCACCAAGCGAAGGAGAACCGCCCCTATACCCAGCCCATATGTCCGGGCTGTCCGGCACCCCCCACATACAGCCCATATGTGAGCGGAAATGGGGCGCGTCCGCCACGTCGGATCGGCCCGCATTGGCCCTGGCCCACCCCGACCCCACAAAACCCCAACCCCACCGTGGACCAAACCCTACCTCACTCTATCCGCTCCGGTCCTGTCCCTGCCGTTCCTCGCCACCATGTCCAGCTCCGGGTCCGAACCAGACCCCATTGACCAGGACGCCCTCGCAGCGGAGTCTGACGACAAGCTCGCCATCCGCCAATCACGGATGGATAGGGGCGGCACGTCGAGCTCCGCGCCCTCCCCCGTGGCTCGAAATGGCTCCTTCACCTCCACGCCCGACCACTGCGGTCTGTGCCCTCCCCTACGGCTCGGCAGGGCTCTTGCAGCTCCAGGCCATCACCTTCGGTCGCGCTAGGTGTTGGTCCCATCACCATTGAGCCCACGGCGGCTCCTTGAGTCCGAGGCACGGGCAGCTCACCGCGCAAAGCAAGCGGCTCGGGCAGGATCCAGCCACTACGTTCATGGATCTTGCATATCCGCGTCAGTCCCCCTACCCTCCGAATCGAACGACGAGGACCGGATCCTCCACTACGTTCTACGCTGGTCGTTGACCAACACGAAGACGAACGCCCACTACCGCTGCCACCGCAAGATGCTAAGGCATTGCGGCTGAGCCTTGAGGCGTCGGAGCGGCTTGCAGCTGAGCAAGCAGTCGTCACCACCAAAGCCCACTGCCTTGCCGAGTAGGCCAGCGCCACCCGACGTCTCGCCAGGCTCCCCTCCTCCGAGTCATCCAGAAACTTTGATGCCCCCCCGACGACGATGCCTACGCCGCCTTCGACGTGCACTACTGGCGCCCCGGAGACGACAAGGGGAAGGGCAAGGCGAAGTGGTGATGTCCATTTGCATACTTTTATCTCATCTAGTCCTAGATCGTAGTCGTATCTATCGCATGTGTATGAACTAACTATGCCCGGTTGTCCTATCCTAGTGCTATCGTATAAAGTATGAACTAGCTATGATGAACTTGATGTGTCCGGTTATATATGTATGACGAACTGCTATGTGTTTATCATCATTGTGTTGTTCTATGTTGCATGGCTTTGTATGGATTTAGGGGTTTGGGTATGAGGGGTGCGGCTGCTGGGGCGGACAAATAGGGTCCGAGCCCATGCCGTCCGTGGATGCATCCGCGGACATATGAGGTGCCAAATTTCCCCAGTCCAGTTGAAGATGCTCTTACAGGCCCTAAGCGAAATTTGTGCATCCATACTGGAAACTCAATATCCTTCATTAATGACTTTAGCCCGTCTGCCATGACTACACGACATGCTAAGAAATCATGCATTGGCCAATGTGGCAATGTTTACACTTTCATTACTGATATTGTAAATATACGAAGACCTTACAGAAAAGAGATTACTGATGTGTACCCTACTAGGATTTCTTAGTTCTATGTATATTTAGAAGTCCAAAATCACTAAGGTCTTGCTAATCACAGCTGACATATATGATATATCATCACATTGCATGTCTATAGAAGCACTGCAGACATAGACAATCCAATTAACCCTACAGAAGTTATGTTGATAGTAACAACAGTGGGGTATCAACTCTTGTATGATTATGTACAGGTCTACAAGGGCACTTCAAGAGGAGCTTCTAATTCAAAGACCTCTCATAAACTCACGCACTGATCTTTATTTTCCAGATGTGGCCTAAATTATTATGATATCCAACACAAAACAGCTACAGGTCTACAAAAATGAGATGCTAACAGTTCTACTTGACACCCCAAAACCTGTGAGGTAATGATGCCCATGACTTCGAAGATTATATTTTGCTTACACCAACATAAGATAACCGAAAGCTTTAATATTATTTAGTAAATAAGAAGATTAGTGTACCGCTGCCACTAGTTCCAACAATTGCCACACTGTTTCCTGCCGGTACAGTGAAAGAGGCCCCATCAAGAATCTTCCTTTCTGGTACATACCTGGAAGAAATCAAATCTCTGAGCTACTCGTCAATAATATGGTACTGGATCGGACTGTTGTCTAATTTACAGCCTCTACTACATCACAGATCTGATTTACGTAGTTGTACTTAAAGCCTTGGTTGGTTTCTTAAATTTACTTTGAAGCAATTCTGCTTAGTCAGGGAACTCCCTCTATTCCAAATTAATTGAAGTTCTAGGTTTGTCCTTAGTCAAACAAGCCTAAGTTTGACCAAGTATATACAAAAATGTGTTAGAGATCTACAACATCAAATATAGATAGTACGAAAACAAATTTTATAAAGAATCTAATGAAAATAATTTGGTGTTTAAAATGTTGGTCTATTTTTCTGTAGACTTGGTCAAACTTAAACAAGTTTGACTTAGGACAAAGCTAGAACTTTAATTAATTTAGAACAGAGGGAGTACATCCCAATATGCACAGTGACTGTTCTCAGATTTTTGCTAATTAAAGAACGTTAAAATTAGTAAAGTCTTAGCTGTATGTGTAAATCCCTAATTACATAGTATCTGAAACAGTGATGATTACCCAGATGACATGAAGCGGGAGTTATTTGTTAGATGATCCAAGTTGTTAATATTTCACCTATTTGAGGTCTTTGGAGATGACAGTCAAGATGATTAGAGAAGTTCAAATTTACAGGGAGATCATAGACAAAGAAAATCACTAAATTTAGATGTCCTATAAACACTTCAGTACTATATATTCACTGCTGAAAGAAATTTCAGGAAAGAAAAAAATTCCACTCAACAAGGATGTATTTAGCAGGAATACTTTCACATTCTTTTCGAAGGAAACCAAATATACTGGAAAAAAACACTATCATTTAGTTGGCTATCAATGGTTAAAAGAAGTGAAGCTGCTTGGTTGCTCTACTGCTTTCAAACTTGCTACATGTGCAGTTTTCTTTTGGGAAATAATATAAGCACTTTGCGGCACTTAACAAGCTAACAAAGGACAAAACTTACCCAAAATGCACGTTCTCAAATTCAATGCATCCTCCCTTGAACTGCAAAGGTTGTGCATGAGGCTCGTCCTTTATTCCAGGTTTTTCCTAAAACAAGACGCAGATAATAGTTCTGAAGTGTCTGAGACCATAATTAAGGATAAATTAAACTGCATGCCATCAGACATTGAGCAGTATGAATCTATAACTACAAAGCTTTTACCTCAAGTAACTGAAACATAGACTTCATGTCAATGAGGCTCTGTCTAGATTCTCGGTAGACACTCCCAAGGAAGTTCAGCGGCAGTGAAAGCTGGAATAGAAGTCCATTAACCATGACCTGGACGCCAAGATTTCAACACATTAATCAAAGGCAACTGCAAGACTAAGAAAAGCAGAAAACGAAAAAGATCTGAAGCTTAATATCAAGTCATTTTTAAACAGTACTCCCTCTGTCCCAAAATAAGTGACATGGTCGCCACTTATTTTGGGACGGAGGGAGTATATTTTATTTTCCAGTTACACATTTTCGCTTCTAACAACTTTAATGTCGACAACTTGAGGTAATATTGGTCAACCTGAGGATATATTCAACCTGAGTTGAATATCTTTCTGCTTTGATGTGGATGTATTGCTACCCCAATGTGTCAAAGTGATCTAAGAAATGAAATGGCAAAAGATATAAAACACAAAGACTTGACATAAGGAACTACCAAATCACCGACAGTCAGAGCACCACTCATTATACCATATGAGCTCAAAACCATTGCCGTTGATAATGCCGAGCTGAATATAACACTTTGCCCAAAATTCAGGTAGGCGAGGCTACTTTGAGTTTTCAGTGCAGCATCCTCGTAACCTGAGCACATTGTAAGAAAAAGTAGTTAAAAGATCAAACATATCTAACAAAATTAACTTATAGTGTAGCCGTGTATTTCATTTTGTGATGACATTTCTCCCACGAATTAATTGATATATGTACTTACTCTTTAAGTATTTATCATACTTCTGAACTTCAAATTGCTCATTGTTGAAGTATTTGACAGTCTGCACGCAAGCAAAATAAGAATGGTAAGAAGTTGAATTACAATATGGAACGGTAAAAATATAGACCAGACACCAGAGTAACGGACAACCATGGGATAACCTCATAATTCAGAAGGGAGTCAACTGCCACTGTACTAGAAGCATTATCAGCTTTGTTCATGGCTGTCCTGAACTGAGTCCGCCACTATCATAATGAAAACAGAGTGATGAAGAACCAGAGTAATACATGGTAGGAAAGATACCATTAGATAGGTAGATTGAGCATTTATGAAAGCAAGATCTTAAGACTACATATGTGATGACAGACTACAGTGTCCGCACCTGTGTGATAGCCAAAGTGAAAGCAATGTAGGTAGCAACTGAAACTGAAGTAATCCAAGCAAAAGTGGAACCAAACTGGTAGGCAAGTATACTTGACACCATACCAATCTGTAAATAAGAAGCAACAGCACAAGGCAAACAGAGCTCACATAAAGGCCACAAGAAGAAATGACATAAATTACCAAAAGCAACCAGCGTCAATATGACAATATCACAGGCAATTTGCACAACTGGTGGACAGTAACAGTTGAGGGTAGTAACTGTGAGTACCTCTAGTATTGTGGGAACAACATTGAACACCATCACTGTAAGAATGTAATTTATGGCACGACTGCCTCGGTCAATTATGCGATTTAGAGCTCCAGTTTGACGGCTGAAACACATAAACCGGCAAGGAAACATAATGAAAATTCAAATAGCCTCCATTAAATCAATACTCAGCAACTACATAATAATAAGTGTTGTTCTTGTAGCTTGTTTCCACACCGATTTACAGGATGCATCATGCAATACAAGCAAGACCTTAGGGCCGATTAAAAGCTGGCGCACCTTACTGGTGTGGGCACGCAGGTAAGCAGGAAGGGTAGCATGGGCACGGATAGAGGATATTGGGGTTCAGAGACTTCTTATTGACTGTTTGATTGAATAAAAAAAATGGGTGCAGCTTATATAAAGGAATTAGTGTTTAACCATCTAAGTTACTTGTGGTAGTTTTACCACAAATGTATTGTACGTAAGGACAACAGATAATGCGGTTAATCAATGAAAAGAGGGAAAACATCGAAACAAGCATGATGGATGAATCAGAGCATTTCCCAAGTACCTTAGATGATAACGAAGATCAAGCTCATGCAGGTGAAAAAATACCTGCAATGCAAAGAGTTAAGAAACTAAATCAATACTTAAAGTGCCTGCAGTTTAACATCGAAACAGTTGCGCAGCACCAGTCATCCAACAAGTGGATCTTGTCCAGATGCCATTATAGTAACTTTTTTTCTTCTCCATGAATATAAACATATATAGGAGAACAATAGCATTGGATATCAAGAAAAATAAGATACTTAATTCAACATATATCCATACTGTGTTGAAACATCCAAATTCTGGGTGACTTCAAACAGAAAATAATCATTCAACTTCACTAAAATGTGGTACCATAGAAATGAAAAGGTTTCAATATTTACCGTCCTGGAGACTGAACGGATGGCTCTCGCAGTCACTTTAGAAAATAAAGCATTGCGCAATTCTGAAAACAGAGAATTTGCCATGAGGACTAAATCATAGTTATATATCTTTTAACAGGAGAGCAGTAAGAGAGAATATCGAAAATGCATATCCTCATGCTCAACAAAGGAGTTTCTTTTGGCAGCTTTTCAGGCGTAAGAAAACAATGATAAGCAACTTCTATAAAAAATGTACCTGTACAAGCTGATACTCCTGACCGTGCAATACCATAACCAATCAGAACTGCTGCTGGACTTGCAAAGAGAGCCAGCATGGTTGCATTAGCATCTGTAAATGATGACAGCGAGGCTTCAACGCCACCAAGGGCTGCAAGCCAATCGATAGCAAGCTTAAACAAGAAAGGCACTTGAACATTTATAACCTGGTGTCCATTAAACAGAAAAACTTCGTCAAAATAAAATTTTAAACAGATAAGGCACGTGACAAAGTTGGAAGGTTCATGTAACAACTTCATCCATTATGACATGTATGATGTATCATAACTGGAAGGGCAATATTCTTCCTTTGATTTCAGAGTGATGATAGTTGACTATTTGAGGTATTAAACAAGAAATTCCATTTAAAAATACACCTACAAATAGGCTGTATCTGAGTTTATCACATTACATGAGAATAGGTTAAAAGGGTCATTTGTATAAAGAAAAAATAGAAGAATATCAGTGCACTATGGGCACTGCATACCAACAAAGTGAGGTAAAGAGATTATCAATACTGAGCCTGCAACATGATGGTCAATGGTAGCTTCTAGGGAAGAGTGTTAGCTCAAATGGGATTGCCAACATTTGCAGATTGCTAGTCATTAATGAGTACAACAGAAACAAAAGTTTTTGCTAACAAAAGTTGATGTTTCTTATCATCAACGATACTTGTATAGGTTAGAGTTTTCACGAGTAGCATTTACCTTTGCACCAACTAAGAGGCCCAATGACAGCACAAGCCTGAAGCGGAAATCAGGGCTATCGTTCAGCATTAAGTACTTCCAAAGGTTTCGAAGAATCTGCGCGTCTGCTATCTGATCATCAATGTCCTTTTTTGGGGCATCTTTATGCACGTTATCATCAGCCGGCTTCCCAACAGTCACTGAATTGGCAGCTGTGGAGAATGCATGCCCTCTCTACAAACATAGTAAGAATCACAAAACCATATTTGACAAACAAACAGTAGCTTCTATTAAGAAAATTAACAGACAAATGCATCAAACTTTTCGTTATTGCTGCAATCACTGACATCATGAACCAACCGCAAGAAGATACTTGAATAACCATATTTCAGGTGGAACTGAAAAGTGCAGAGTAAATACAACAACACTTCACAGACAGAATCAGCATTAAGAAGGCAACAGTGCCATATGCACCACGCTTGTACTTCATTTTGTGCTTTGACAGATTATAAGCCGGAGACCGAGTATCTTCCCTTTGTAACAATTAAAGAACAAAACTGAAGCCCAATCAACAGCGCCCACTAACTCCATCAGTCGTGCTTCATTTTTTATGTGTAAGCTATTAACGAATCACCTTACTGCTGCCTACTGTTTTGCTAGGAAATTCCAACTTGTTTCAGTAAAACATTGATAACGTATAAGGTAAGACCCCTATCATGCACTACTGTATGTATGCATCTCAGCATCGAAACTAGAATGCGGTAAGCACTTGTTACCAAGTCGCGGAGGGGCCGCGCGCAGTGCGGCGGGTAGGTGGAGTCCGGCAGCAAGCAGTTGACGTGGGCAAAGGGGGCGCTGCTCCCAGGAAAAACCCTACAGTTTGGTCCGGGTTCTCCGAGGTGGGGATTACGGAGAGGCTTCGGCACTGGCGGCCCATTGGATCCGTCGAGCCGCCGGAAAACAGAGGAGGCGGCGGCCGCCGTGGAGGGTTGGAAGCGGGAGCTGCGTAGCAGGTGCCTCGCAGCGAGTATGCGGGAGGAAGGCCGCATGGCGCTCCCCGGCGACTGCGACGGCGACGCTTACGGATGGAGGTGAGGTCAAGCGTGGAGCCGTGGAGGCGGAGTTGGGACTCCCTGGCCCCTGTGGAGAGAGTAGGGGTCCTTTTCCCCTTTCCGTGTGATTTTTATTCCTTATTACTCCTATTTTACCCTTTTCAACTGGTTTTTGGAAACTTGAAATAGAGTACCGGGGTTGAACGCACCTGGACAATATGTAAAGGTTTTTGGACAAATTTGCAGGTAAACATGAAATGTACTCCTTTTGTCCTAAAATTTGTGTCTTAGATTTGTCTACATACGAATGTATTTATTCACATTTTAGTGTTAGATACATTCGTATTTAAATAAATTTAAGATAAGAATTTTGGGACAGAGGAAGTATATACAATCCTTATAAAACTTTAAACTTTCAGGGAATAGAGTTTTTTGATGCACCGTGGGGATGCGAGGTGAGTGGACCACTCTTGTCAGTCAATGTTGTCTAGGTTTTCTCCTAAAAAATGTTGGCTAGGTTTTTTTCACGCAATCCCATATGATTCTGATACATCGCGATGATATAACGCAACCCTTCCATGCCGCCTCTCTCCTGTGTTCTCTCGCTCGTTGTCGTCTTTTTCTCTTCCTTTCTTCTATTCCAAATTCAACACCGCCGCGTAAGATTTTGGCCACCCCTAATTAGCACCACCATTCGTCAGTCCAACCTCGCAACGATCCGCCACCACCAATTCCTACAGTAATAGCCTTCAGCCCTCTCCTGACATGCCCCCACACCAAACCCTAGGCGAAGCTAGGTTCGCATGCATGGCAGTCCAGCGGCCATTAGCATCGCCTCCTACAAGTCTAGTTACACCTAGTTTATTTTCTTCGCTCAAGCCCCCCCCCCTCCTCTGGTGCCCGCCACCGCAGCCATTGCCTTTTGCTCCTACAGGAACTCGAGATCTCCCTCCAGTGCACCCCTGTGACACAACAACTTCTCCACACCCCGCCCGAGATCTCTAGCCCACCCTTCTCAACCTACTTCTGCGTTGGTTACAACACGAGGTGCTGCCTCCGGCAAGCTCTACCACGGGAAGGACTAGTAAGCGGCGGCGGGGAGCACGTCCCTCCTGGACAATGTGTGAGAATAGGCTAGTGAGTCATCTCTCTCTCTCTCTCAATGACTACATATGTTCGGTGGTGAATCTCTTCTCTAAAAGCGATGAAATGTTTTCCTTTTAGCCTTGCAGCCTAAGGAATTTATATTACAACTCTACACCTACAGTACCATGATTATTGTCCCCTTCTCTCTGCCCTAGAACAAAGTATACAATTTACATCTCTTGTAAGTAACATACCTTTCTCCTATTCTACTTTGTTCTTCTATGGTGATGTTAGTGAATAAAGTGCTTGATTTTGCAAAATTTTCGTTTTTGATTATGGCATCTACTATAGCTAAATAGGAGCACCCCACTATCTATTTCTCTTGACATGTGGTCTACCAGCAACTCTGAACATGCAAACGTGGGACACCATGCCTTCTATTTCCATTCATACGTGATTGGCTGAATCAAGCCCCCTCTTGCATTTCTTTTTCAGTGGTAACTACTTGGCGCACTACATGCATGATCCCATGTCATTAATTATTATTTTAATCAGCATGGAGATTACTTTTTCCATCCCAATACTTCATCCCCTTCTCTGTCTACACCCTTCCCCTTCAACTTCCTCAGTCCACCCAGCTTCCAGCCAATTGCAGCATATAAATCTTCCTCCAAAAGCCCCCATTTGGGCATTATGCTGAGTGGTAACCACAACCTCAGCTTCCTGCCTTTGCTTGCCGCTCTTGTGAGAATGGGTGGGTCATCAGCAGGTGTCTGTTGCGGCAGAGCAGGTGGATGGTTCCAACTATGAACACCCACCAGCCCTTCTCTCCCTCAAAAGTAAAAAAGATCAACGACCCCTCATAAAAGAAGTGATATTTTCTCCACATCATAGGTGTGGCGGTTGGACGGTGATCTGGGCATGATGGCGCTCATATATATGGCTATGTCCACCGGCTCACCGGCTACTCTCTTGGTCCAACACGACCGTCGGTCTGCCTCACTTCTGAAGGCTCATCCGGCTCCGCCATGACCACCTTTCCTTCGATGGCTCTCCGACTCCTCCATGAACGCCTCAGCCGAGATTCTCTCACGTTGCTATCCACTTGCCGGTGGATCCTCCGGCATGATTGCCGCCACCTCACCACCGACGGCTCTCAGACTCTGGCAACCACCGGTGGCCTTTCGTCTTCTCCTGCGATCTCTGTCTCCATTTGTAGAAGCTAGCTCCGTTGCCGCTGGAGAGGCTAGCTTTCTTTTCAGCCTGGAAGGAACAAACTCATGGCAACACCAGTGAGGGCCTCAGACATGGAATGGAGAATGACACTCAATGCCCAGAGAAGCACTTGATCTAGCTCTTGTAGTGAGCTTTTCAGCGGGGTTGTTGGCGTCGAGTTTGTCTTTCCTCCAACGACATCTTTCTGATGCGTTAATGGTAGCCTTATTTCGCTGAGCTAACCTTCTGCGGCTATGGAGGAAGCCATTATGGTCGTTCGGTGCTCTCCTTTCTAGTGGTCATGCAAAACACCCAACTTCGGACTACAATAACGACTTGCAGTTGTAGTGGTCATATACTCTATTCTTCAGTTTTCTTCCTCTGAGTGTTACGTATATCTATACCAATATAAAAAGACCCAAAAGGGCAGATCCAAATCATCTCGACCGTCAAATCATGTTATCTAGCGGTTCAAATCGCTCCAATGTTGAGCATCAAACACGTTTAACGCTTTAATTACCCACCACTGCCATTGGTTGTAAACACGTTTTGACTCAACGCTATCCCATAAAATCTGTCATGTAATTAATATCTTATCATTCCTGTAAAAAAGTAATTGATATATCTTATCAAATACCAACGTGCAACAGATATATCTTACCTAATATAACGTGCAACTAATATCCTATTTAATATAAACGTGCATTGCACGTACATTATTACTAGTATAAATAAAAGATCACAGTTACCGTACACATCCCAATTAAATAAATCACACGTAGTAGGAAAATAAGTTTGGTTTGTAGTGTCCATCCCCTTTCCGAAGACACTTGGTAATAGCATATTTTTTTCCGTCTGATATGACATCCATCTGCTCCAAAAAAAGGCAGCATTTAGACTGAATTGGAGAGTGAGAATAAACTTGATACACCAAATAGTTTTTGCCAATTGAGGGCTTCACGTCTATCATTCAAATTTGCAAGTTGCTGACAATACTTCACGAATAACATTTAGTAATGGTCGGAATCTACTTATGCATGTTTATGAATAGTTGTGACACACTCGTTTTATTATTATGTGATGCAAGAAATATGTAAATGTGTTATATGTAAATGTGTTATAGACTGTACAAACTTTTGCATACGTTTAAACTTCCAAGATGATATGAAATTTAAATCTTCCAGCCTAGCGTGGAGTATGGACATGAAAGGTTCATTGTTATTAGACATAGTTCTTTTAAATGACTTGAAATTTATTGTCAATGTTCGAAACACCGTCTGATGCACCTGATAATTCTTAGATGGTACTTCCACTTTCACATTTATATAATATAGTTGGTACTATTTTTCTCCTTTTGCTCACATTTCTCACTTCAGCACGTGTGGTATCTTCTAGTTAGATTAGTTATTACTACATGGGAAAGACTTAGTTGTGTTGTTGTTGTTGGAAAACGTTGCATGGAAAATAAAAAAAACTATGCACACGCAATGATCTACCCATAGAGATGCATAGGAGCGAGGGGGAGAGTGTATCTACGTACCCTCGTAGACTGTAAGCGGAAACGTTTGACAACGCGGTTGATGTAGTCGAACTTCTTCTAGCTCCGACCGATCAAGTATCGAACGTACGACACCTCCGAGTTCTGCACATGTTCAACTCGGTGACGTCCCTCGCCTTCTTGATCCAGCAAGTTGTCAAGGTAGTAGATGAGTTCCGTCAACATGACGGCGTGGTGACGGTGATGGTGAAGTGATCCATGTAGGTCTTCACATAAGCACTATGAGGATATGACCGTGGGAGTAAACGGTGGAGGGGGCGCCGCACACGGCTAGGCAATTGTCTGGTGTGTGCTAGGCCCCCCTCCTCGTATATATAGGTGGGAGGGAGAGGGGAGAGGCCAAGGGGCGCCCCAAGTAGGTCCGAATCCTACTTGGGTCTCCTACCCTTGGTCGCGCCCCCTGCCATGTTTGTCGGAGGGGGAATGAAAGAAGGAGGAGAGGGAAGGAAGTGGGAATCCTAATCCTCACTTACCTTTCCCTTTTCCCCTTTCCTTCTCGTCCTTAGGCCAACCCATATTGGGGGCGCACCATCCCCTTGTGGCTGGTGCATTTCCCCTCTTGGCCCATAAGGCCCATATCCTTTGTTAGGGGTGTCCGGAACCCCTTTCGGTGACCCGATAAGTACCCGGTACCCCCCGAAACACTTTCGTGTCTGAATACTATCGTCCTATATATATCAATCTTTACCTCTCAACCATTTCGAGACTCCTTTTCATGTCCGTGATCTCATCCGGGATTCCGAACAACATTCGGTCACCAAATCACATAACTCATATAATATTATATCGTCATCGAACATTAAGCGTGCGGACCCTATGGATTCAAGAACTTTGTAGACATGACCGATACACCTCTCTGGTCAATAACCAATAGCGGAACCTGGATGCCCATATTGGCTCCTACATATTCTAAGAATATCTTTATCGGTACCGTTATGACAATATACGTAATTCCCTTTGTCCATCGGTATGTTACTTGCTCGAGATTCGATCATCGGTATATTCATACCTAGTTCAATCTCATTACCCGCAAGTATCTTTACTCGTTCCGTAATATATCACCTCGTGACCAACTCCTTAGTCGTTTGCTTCCAAGCTTATGATGTGTATTACCGAGAGGGCCCAAAGATACCTCTCCGATACTCGGAGTGACAAATCCTAATCTCAATCTATGCCAACTCAACAAACACCTTTGGAGATACCCGTAGAGCATCTTTATAATCACCCAGTTACGTTGTGACGTTTGATAGCACACATGGTGTAGGATCGAAAGTATGTCTAGAGGGAGGTGATTAGACTACTTGACCAAATAAAAATCTAGCCTTTTCCCAATTTTAAGTCTTGGCAGATTTTCGCAACTTATCACAAGTCAAGCAATCAACCTACACATGCAATTCTAAGAGTATAGAAGCGGAATGTAAATCATTGCATATGAAGGTAAAGGGGAGGAGTTTGGAGGGAGCAAACGCAATGTAGACACAGAGATTTTTGGCGTGGTTCCTATAGGTGGTGCTATCGTACATCCACGTTGATGGAGACTTCAACTCACAAAGGGTAACGGTTGCGCGAGTCCACGGAAGGCTCCACCCACGAAGGGTCCACGAAGAAGCAACCTTGTCTAACCCACCATGGCCATCGCCCACAAAGGACTTGCCTCACTTGGGTAGATCTTCACGAAGTAGGCGATCTCCTTGCCCTTACAAACTCCTTGGTTCAACTCCACAATCTTGACGGAGGCTCCCAAGTGACACCTAACCAATCTAGGAGACACCACTCTCCAAAAGGTAATGGATGGTGTGTTGGTGATGAACTCCTTGCTCTTGTGCTTCAAATGATAGTCTCCAAAATACTCAACTCTCTCTCACAGATTTGGATATAGTGGAAAGATGACTTGAGTGGAAAGCAACTTGGGGAAGGCTAGAGATCAAGTTTCTTGTGGTTGGATTGGAATATCTTGGTCTCAACACATGAGTAGGTGGTTCTCTCTCAGAAAATGAATGCCGGAAGTGTAGGCACGTTCTAATGGTCTCTCCATGAATGGAGGATGGGTGGAGGGGTATATATAGCCTCCACACAAAATCTAACCGTTACACACAATTTACCAAACTCGGTGGGACCGAATAGTGAAACTGGGTCAGACCGATTTTAGTCCAAAATGTGAACATTAGGCTTTTCGACGTGACCAACATGTCAACTCGGTGGGACCGATTGTGTTAGAGTTAGTGTATAACGTAAAATCGGTGAGACCGATTTCTGTAATAGGCAAAGAGAGAGTTGGTCAGGCAAACTCGGTGGGACTCATCGCTCATTTAGATGGGACCGAAACATTACGAAAAGGAAACAGAGAGATTGCATTGCGAACTCGGTGGGACCGATCGCTCATCTCGGTTAGACCGAAACGTTACGAAGGGAAATAGAGAGTTTGCAATCCCATCTCGGTGAGACCGAGATCCCTATCGGTGAGACCGAACTGATTAGGGTTTCTGGCTATGGCTATGTCAAATGAACTCGGTGGCGTTGGATAGAACAAATCGGTGGGGCCGAGTTTGACTTTTGGTTTGGGACATATGTGGATATGAGAAAGTGGTTGAGGGCTTTTGGAGCATATCACTAAGAATTTTGAGCAAGCAAGCCATTAAGCAACACCTCATCCCCTTTTAATAGTATTGGCTTTTCCTATGGACTCAATGTGATCTTGGATCACTAAAATGAAAATGTAGAGTCTTGAGCTTGTGCCAATATGTGTCCTTAGCATTTTGAGGGGTCCACGTCTCTATTCCATGCCATGCCAGTCATTGAACTTTCTGAAATGATTATCTTGAAAGAATATTAGTCCAATGAGCTATATGTTGTTAATAATTACCAAAACCACACAGGGATTAGTTGCACTTTCAATCTCCCCCTTTTTGATAATTGATGATAACATATAGATTAAAGCTTTGACAAATGTTAATAAGAATGAAATATGTCGTCGCTTTGAGAAGTATGTGATAAGCAAGAGCTCCCCCTAAATTTGTGCATTATTTGAAATTTGCTTTTGAATGCAAATGCACAATCGATTAGGATCATGGGTTACTCTTTCATGTCACATACATCTTGGTGGCGCGCTCAAAATGATAGTATGTGAAATATGCACTCGTCACCAAGACAAAGCGAATGATCATCATGCATGAGAGATAGATAATATCATCATCCAAGCATAAGCATTAACATATGATATGATCAAACACATGACCATACAAGTACCTCACACACACATAAAGTATCATACAAGCAAGCAAACAAATAAGTAGTGAACAAGATAGCAAAAAGAAGCAAAGCTCTCTCTCCCTCTCTCTCTCTCCCGAAGCCTATGATCTATACATTTTCTCCCCCTTTGGCAACAAGTTACCAAAAAGCTTAAAAATGCATAGTGCTATGCGGCTCTCTAAGCCTGATCTTCGGGAGGTGGCGTGGAGAGGACTCCTGGGACAAATGCATCTGTTAAGGTTGTAGGAGCTGGTGGAGTTGCAACCGGAGGGGCAACTGAAGATGTGGCTGCAGGTGCTGAAGTAGTAGCTCTAGTGTCTGTCACTAGCACTGCTGCAGATCTTTGTGCCCTAGGCACTCTTTGAAAAGCTTCAATGGTAGCTTTCCCTTTCCTCTCTTCATCTTCATCCTAGAGCTGCTCAACAGCTATTTGCATCTTTGTGACCTTCAAGTCTAGATCATAAAACTTTGTTTCAATGATCCTTTCAAGTCTCTCTTGATTCTGAGTCAGGCTGGCCAATCCTTTTTCAATCCTCAAAGTGGCTTGAATAAGATATCCAAGTTGATCTTGTTTTGACTTGAGAAAAACTTGGGAAGCCTCTTCAACACTTGGCATCTTGGCTGCCTTCTCTTCTTTTGCTTTTGCTCTCTTCTCTTGAGCCTCTACTGAAGTGGGATTTGCAGCATCCATGACAACTGTGTTGCCCTGAAAGTCAGGCCTCAAGGGAAGATGCTCTTTGTCCAACAAGTATGTCCCTTTGCCCATCTTGGAGTTGATGAGCATCTGGATGTGTGGAGCATACCCACATGATCTCTTCTAATCAGCAGGTGTCCTCTTGATTGTCTCTACAATCAGTGTCATCACCTTAAACTTTTATAGCACATCAAACATATGCAGAAAATTTATGGAATGTCCTCTTATCATTCTGTGATCACCAGACTTGGGCACAATGTGTACCTGAGGATGGTATTGGTTGTGGGCAATCCTGACAGAAGAAAGTAGACAGAGCCAAACTTGTGATGTTCAAAAGCTGCATCTGGAATCTTCTTGTACATATGTGCCATGGAGTTGTGTCCCTTCCTTGGCTTGGCATACATATCAGTGTCATCCTCATGCTCTTTAGGAGCATTGATCAGCTTGGCCCACTCAGCAACTGTTGACTGGTACCTTGTACCTTCAGACATGCAAACAATCCTTCCATCTGGGTAGAAGTGAGCTGTTGAATAGAAATGCATAATGAGCTCATCATTCCACTTGGTCAACTTTTGACCCATAAAGGCATCAACTCCATTCATCCTGAATCTCTCATGAACTCCAGGGGAGTGGTCTTCATTGTTGTCGATGTACTTCCAGTCAACCCACCTCATGTCACATACAATGGGCTTCTTGTCCAGGAGCACGATCTCATAGAAGTCCTGATGTTCCTTAGTGTGGAACCTGTAATCTACAACAGTTCTTCTTCTTGAGGCATAAGGATAGGACTGTCTCCATGGTCCGAGACCTGCATCCTTCCTTATCTTCATGTTTTCAGCCACTGGATGTGTATCATCGTGATCAGGGGTCTTGGGCTTTAACTTTCTGAGCACTTGGGCTCCATCTTCCTCTTCTTCTTCAATTTCAGGCACCGGGGCCTTGTTCTTCTCAGCAGTAGGAATATTTCTTGTGCTTCTCTTTGGTGCAGACTTGGTGGCTGGAGCAGTAGCTTTGGGGGTAGTCTTGGGCTTTGATGGAGCAGCCCCAGACTTTATGGCATCCCCCATCAGCTTCTGAGTTTTAGGTGCTGGTGCAACATCCTCTTCTTCCTCTTCTTCCTCTTCTTCCTCATCAGATTGAATCATCATTGGGGGCTTTCCAATAACTCTTGCCATAGTTTTATTGGCCCTTTCCTTCTTCTTCTTGCCTTCACCAACAGCCTCTTCTTCAGTTGATTTGGAGGCTTCAAGAGTTGAGGCTTTGGCCTTTGACATGGGCACTCTCTTGGCAGGAGCCTTCTTGTGCATACCAGGCTTTGTTGAAGCAGCTGTGCCAAATTCCTTCTTAACCACTTTCTTCTTGGAGCTGACCTCTTCCTCAGCAGCAACGTAATCCTCATCTTCAGAGTCTGAGTTTCTCTTCTTCCTCTGCCTAGTAGCAGCCTTAGGCATGTTGCTAGGAGTACTTCTGCTCCCATCATCATAGCTACCAGAGGGACTAGTGCCCTCACTCATGTTAACTTGCTCCTCAGACTTGTTCTGGCTGTCACTCTGATCAGACATTTCTGACACTGCTTACTGAAAGCTGTCCCTGTGAATACATATAGATGAGATAGAGTGGATGAGCATCACAAAGTGCAGAGATTTTGCAAATCAATTGAGTCAAAAACTTAGTTTTAGTTTTCCATAGAAAGCATTTCGGAGCTACCGATATGTTAAACTCGGTGCCACCGAAGCAATATTGGAGTCTGGACTAGTGAGATCGGTCAGACCGAGACACAATTCGGTGAGTCCGAGATTGCTAGGGTTTCACTGAGAGTTGAACTCGGTCACACCAATTTGCAAGTTTCGGTCAGACCGAAAGTTACAAGTGCAATGGCCCAAGCCAAATCGGTGAGACCGATTTCTACAACTCGGCCGGTCCGAGATGAGTTCGGCAGAAACCTAACCCTAAATTTTCGAATCAAAACTAATCTAAAGGGAGTTTTTGCTGGATAGGATAATCTCAAACTTGGTAAGAATCATGGCATTGACTTTGTGCTAAGAATCAGAGGTAAAGATTGCACAAAGGATCGAACTCATACCCTAACTTGGCGATGAGCTCGCTACGGCGGCAACGGCGGTGAAGATTCCCGTTGACGGCGGTGGAGACCAGTGGCGGGAGGTCGCTGGCGATGAGGAGATGATCCGGAGACCCGAGTCGGCAGAGCAGGACATGCGTGGGTGAAAAGGTTTTGGAGGAATTTCCAAAATTTGACCCGTGGGTATATACATCCTGACCCTGTCAGTGTGACCAAGTGGAACAACTCGGTAGCACCGAGATGCAGAATCGCAAGCGGTTACTGCAACTCAGTGTGACCGAACGGTTCTAATCGATTGCACCGAGATTGAAAACCTAGATCAACTCAATGAACTCGGTTTGACCGAAAGGGATGAATCGGTCAGACCAAAATACATAGAGAGGTTTTGGAAGTATAAGTCTATGACGAATCGGTGACTCCGAGTGCTCCTCACCCAGAGGGTTCGAATCTGACTTGATCAAACTTTATGATGTAGCATGAATAGAGTTTGAGACAAGAAAAAGCATAGATAGCTGGAGGAAGTTCTTAGGCATTCTTGTCCATCCATTTGGCAAAAAGAAAAGACCAAACAATCAAAACAACAAATGGATGTCCTTGAGTGAGAAAAATATGCAATCAACATGCTCACACAATAAGATGGCAAATGAAATATGTGGCAAAGCATGCACAATCACTCTAGCATCTATCAAGCAATTGGCGATGACTAGGTGATCTATATATGAGTATATTGACTTAGGAGTCAAATGCGAACATTTGATCATAGGTCATACTCATCGTTTAAGCGCAAGTGGGGTTACCACTTTTACATAAAGCATTGTTGTGTTCACATCATTAGAGTTGCTTTAGCTCAATTCTTATAGTAAAGCTCCCCCTAGATGTGATATCCCCCTAAGAGGGATGAACTAACCTTGGGTTTTGTCGATGATGACTTCATGTAGATGTTGAAGATGTGGATGCTCAATGTTGATGTAGATCATTTGGAGCAATCCATTGGAGTGAGTTGCACTTTCAATAGCTACATGGGTTAGTCCCACAAGGAACAACCAAGGATATCCATAGACATAGAGTGAAGTACACACAAGATGATGTCCATGAAAGCATTAGGTTACCTTGTCCCTTGTCTTACCAACAAGAGGGTTTGTGACTCCTTGAACTAGCGCAAGATGTGGAAGTTGTTTGCACTTGTTCTCGCCAAAATGATATGAGTGAAGTATGTCGGCAGAGTCACCCTCAAGAACTCTCTAGTTCTTCTTCTTTGGGATCCACATCAACTTGATGGGAATCCTTAGAGTTGTGATCGTACTTGATGAAGTAGAACTTGATGTAGTCTTGGGGACCCACTTTACCAAGGCCTTGGGAGCTTCTTCAAATGCATCAATCTCCTCTTGAAGCTTGTCCTTGCCTTTTTGCTTGTGGTCTTGTGGTGGAAGATCATCTTGAGCTTGTGTTACTTTGAAGGAAGTAAGATCATACTTCTCTTATCAAGGAACAAACTTCGTCTTGGGGTATTGATCTTCTTCCCACTCAACTCCATTAGCATTGAACTTTCGTTCAAAACCAACACCTTGATTCTGTCGGTGCCTTCCTTGCTTGCGTACAATTTCCTCAAATTGCTTACTTACGTCAAGGCTCTTGTAAACACCTTTCTCTATAATGCCCTTCGATAAGCTATTTTCTTGCTCAAGTGTAACTTGGCTAAGAGAATCATTAGTGGAATCAAGAGAACTACTAGAAGCAACAATATTGCATTTAGCATGATTATTGTTACTACTAGATGAAGAATCTTTCTTACTCTTGTTGCTAGATTTTACTTGTGGCATGTAAGTAGACAAGAGTAAACGCTTGGCAATGTAAGAAGAACTTTTCTTACGAAGATCATCATTGATGGCCTTTAAAAACGCATGCTCTTGCTCTAGGTTGAGCTTTTCAAAGCGTAGCTTCTCATGAGTCTTTAAAAGCTCTCGATGATCTTCTAAGGTAGTTTCATGAGCTAACTTAAGAGTGTTTAGTTATTTAGTTAGACGCTCAATCACCTTCTTATCATCATCATTTGTTTTATCTTGATCAACATGATTAATAGCAAGTTCATCATAGTTTTCATCACTAGAGTTGTCAACAAGTAAATCATCATCACCTAGCAAATCATCTTCATCACTATTGAAATCAACATACTCGAGATGTGATACCTTTGGGCCTTTAGCCATGAAGCATATTCCAATTCCTTCATTTGGTGAGTCAAATATGTCATAGGAGTTGGTTGACACAATTGCTAGATCGGCAACACCTTCATCTTGAGTATATTCAGAGTCGGAGTGATAACTTCTCTCGGAGTGGTGGTCGGAGTCGGAGCCGGATACCCATTCACCAACATGAGCTTGATGTCTTTGTTTTGTGTAGCTCCTTGATGACAAATCCTAATCTCAATCTATGCCAACTCAACAAACACCTTCGGAGATACCCGTAGAGCATCTTTATAATCACCCAGTTACGTTGTGACATTTGATAGCACACAATGTGTAGGATTGAAAGTATATCTAGAGGGGGGTGATTAGACTACTTGACCAAATAAAAATCTAGCCTTTTCCCAATTTTAAGTCTTGGCAGATTTTAGCAGCTTATCACAAGTCAAGCAATCAACCTACACATGCAATTCTAAGAGTATAGCAGCGGAATGTAAATCATTGCATATGGAGGTAAAGGGGAGGAGTTTGGAGGGAGCAAACGCAATGTAGACACGAAGATTTTTGGTGTGGTTCTGATAGGTGGTGCTATCATACATCCACGTTGATGGAGACTTCAACCCACGAAGGGTAACGGTTGTGCGAGTCCACGAAGGGCTCCACCCACGAAGGGTTCACGAAGAAGCAACCTTGTCTATCCCACCATGGTCATCGCCCACGAAGGACTTGCCTCACTTGGGTAGATCTTCACGAAATAGGCGATCTCCTTGCCCTTACAAACTCCTTGGTTCAACTCCACAATCTTGACACAGGCTCCCAAGTGACACCTAACCAATCTAGGAGACACCACTCTCCAAAAGGTAATAGATGGTGTGTTGATGATGAACTCCTTGCTCTTGTGCTTCAAATGATAGTCTCCCAAACACTCAACTCTCTCTTCTCTCTCACACACACACAGAGATTTGGATATGGTGGAAAGATGATTTGAGTGGAAAGCAACTTGGGGAAGGCTAGAGATCAAATTTCTTGTGGTTGGATTGGAATATCTTGGTCTCAACACATGAGTAGGTGGTTCTCTCTCAGAAAATGAATGCTGGAAGTGTAGGATCATTCTGATGGCTCTCTCCATGAATGGAGGATGGGTGGAGGGGTATATATAGCCTCCACACAAAATCTAACCGTTACACACAATTTACCAAACTTGGTGGACCGAATAGTTAAACTCGGTCAGACCGATTTTAGTTCAAAATGTGAATGTTAGGCTTTTCGGTGGGACCGACATGTCAACTCGGTGGGACTGATTGTGTTATGGTTAGGGCATAACATAATCTCGGTGAGACCGATCACATGAACTTGGCGAGACCAATTTCTGTAATAGGCAAATAGAGAGTTGGCCAGGCAAAGTCGGTGGGACTGATCGCTCATTTCGGTGAGACCAAAACATTACAAAAAGGAAACAGAGAGTTTGCATTGCGACCTCGGTGGGACCGATCGCTCATCTCGGTTAGACTAAAACATTACGAAGGGAAACAAAGAGTTTGCAATCCCATCTCGATGAGACCGAGATCCCTATTGGTGAGATCGAACTGATTAGGGTTTCTGGCTATGGCTATGTCAAATGAACTCGGTGGCGCCGGATAGATCAAATCGGTGGGGCCGAGTTTGACTTTTGGTTTGGGACATATGTGGATATGAGAAAGTGGTTGAGGGCTTTGGAGCATATCACTAAGCATTTTGATAAAGCAAGCCATTAAGCAACACCTCATCCCCTTCTAATAGTATTGGCTTTTCCTATGGACTCAATGTGATCTTGGATCACTAAAATGAAAATGTAGAGTCTTGAGCTTGTGCCAATATGTGTCCTTAGCATTTTGAGGGGGCCACATCTCTAGTCCATGCCATGCCAGTCATTGAACTTTCTGAAATGATTATCTTGAAAGAATATTAGTCCAATGAGCTATATGTTGTTAAGAATTACCAAAACCACCCAGGGATTAGTTGCACTTTCACAAGGCATTCCTCCGGTATCCGGGAGTTGCATAATCTCATAGTCGAAGGAATGTGTATTTCACATGAAGAAAGCAATAGCAATAAAACTGAACAGTCATTATGCTAAGCTAACGTATGGGTCTTGTCCATCACATCATTCTCCTAATGATGTGATCCCGTTATCAAATGACAACTCATGTCCATGGTTAGGAAACCTTAACCATCTTTGATCAACGAGCTAGTCTAGTAGAGGCTCACTAGGGACACGGTGTTTGTTTATGTATTCACACATGTATTAAGGTTTCCGACCAATACAATTATAGCATGAATTGAATAATAAACCTTTATCATGAATAATGAAATATAAAATAACAACTTTATTATTGCCTCTAGGGCATAGTTCCTTTAGTTGCACACTTAATATCTACACACTATGGGTTTATTTATCGAGTTGATCCTTACCATTATTTACAAAAGATAGATTGCCCATGATGGATGTTGAAGTTACCGTGGAAACTGATTGGTTGATGATTATTCTAATATTTTTAATGATTATGGGTGTCAGAAATTATCTCCTAATCTTTTGTAACTTCTTGTTGGTGGTGATTATATATGTGTATTTGCTATTTTGAATGTGGTGCTTTTAATAAATCGTTGAGCATGTTTATTTGTCAGAAATCATGCTTTGCAACACATGGATTAGCAAGTTCTACATAAAACTGAATATGTTAGGATTGTCTTGTTTGAAGTCTATGAGAAAATATCTGCAGATTTGCATTGTGTTATTATAAATATAGGTTTTCAAATCATCTTGTTATCTGGTTTGCATCCTAATTCACACAGATTGGTAAATACCCTCACCATCCACATATTGCTCCTGGTGGTTGTTGACCTATTGTGTCGTTTGAATTGAATTTAAATTATAGCATCTTTCACATCATCTTAATTTGTGTACTACAACAATTTAAAATGATGCCTTTGTACGGTCCTTGTAATTACAAGTGTTCTTTCAAGAACATATTTGATAGCGATGTTGTGGTTTAGCTTCATTAACATATTTTATATTTGAATTTGTGTTGTTCATTGTAAAGAATAAGTTTAGGGCATACTTTTGGGTACTATAAATGATTTGTATATTCTAATTCAGAGAGCAAATTGTCCAAATAAGAGAACCGACAAATACAATTATATAATAGCAGCAATAACACATAAATTATTGTGTGAGCTAATCTTTTATTTTCCTTGCAGTTGCTTCTAAGGCCTAATTGCTATACATTCCTAAAGTTACTCTGCTTGCCAAATTTACAATCATATTGTTACCTTAGTCTTGCTTGTTTGGTATAGATAGTACCTATCGCAAGTTCAATCTTCTTACTATAGTAAATATAAATATATTTTTTATTTGTTCTTATGGTAAGACACTTGCATGATAGCAAAACAAACATGCTTTGCACCCAAATATAAAGCAAGTAAGCCTTCTCTTCTGTTGTCCATTTTTCATCTCCATTCCTTTCCAGGCTCTTTTTTCTAGTTGGATACCATGCCACCTTAAGTATAGTTATACATCATACATATCATATTATCTACTTTATCGACAACTACTGAACTACCATGGAAAGCAAAATGTTGTTTTGGTTTAACCATTTCTCAGTTTTAATATCTTATAGTTTGGTGTTCACTATTTTACTTTAATCAACACTTATATCCTTTTGCATGTACTCTGTATTGAACCTATGCAAAATGGATCCAAGAGGAATTATGTTACTATCCAAGGTGCTTATGAGCACAAGTTAAACTAGTTTCGCCGCGCTCTCCCCTCACCTTGATTCGGCCGCTTCTCGCTGCCGGCGCCAAAACTAACTGATCTACGTCCGATGCTGCCATCGTCGGATTTGACGCACCCGGTCGCTGGGGTCATCGCGTTTTGGAGTGACTCGATGGGGAACAAACCGCGCAACCCCCTCGACCGCTCTACGCCGCCTCTCACTTGTTGGGAAACATTGCATGAAAAAAAATATGCACACACAATGATCTATCCATGGAGATGCATAGCAATGAGGGGGAGGGTGTGTCTACGTACCCTTGTAGACCATAAGCGGAAGTGTTTCTCAACGCGGTTGATGTAGTCAAACTTTTTCGCGCTTCAACCAATCAAGTACCGAACGCACGACACCTCCATGTTCTGCACACGTTCAGCTCGGTGACGTCCCTCACCTTCTTGATCCAGCAAGACATCGAGGTAGTAGATGAGTTCCGTCAGCATGACGGCGTGGTGACGATGATGGTGAAGTGATCCTCGCAGGGCTTCGCCTAAGCACTACGAAGATATGACCGTGGGAGTAAACGATGGAGGGGGACGCCGCACACGGCTAACAATTGTCTGGTTGTGCTAGGGGGCGCCCCCCCACATATATATAGGTGGGAGGGAGAGGGGATAGGCCAGGAGGCGGCCGAAGTAGGACCGAATCCTACTTGGGTTCCTCCTAGGCCGACGCCCCCTTCCTTATTTACCGATGAGGGGAGGAAAGAGGAGGGAGGAGGGAAGGAAGGGGGAGGCCGAATCCCCCCTCCCGTTCTCCCTTACCCTATTTCCTTCTCCTCTGGTTCGGACCATATGGAGGGCGCACCAGCCCCTAGTGGCTGGTGTGTTTCCCCTCTTGGCCCATTAGGCCCATATCTTTTGCCAGGGGTGCCCGGAACCCCTTCCGGTGACCCGATATGTACTCGGTACCCTCCAGAACACTTTCGGAGTCTGAATCTATCATCCTATATATCAATCTTTACCTATCGACCATTTTGAGACTCCTCGTCATGTACGTGATCTCATCCGGGACTCCGAACAACATTCGGTCATCAAATCACATAACTCATATAATACAATATCGTCATCAAACGTTAAGCGTGCGGACCCTACGGGTTCGAGAACTATGTAGACATGAGCGAGACACCTCTCCAGTCAATAAGCAATAGCGGAACTTGGATGCCCATATTGGCTCCTACATATTCTACGAAGATCTTTATCGGTCGAACCGTTATGACAACATACATGATTCCCTTTGTCCATCGGTATGTTACTTGCCCGAGATTCGATCATAGGTATCTTCATACCTAGTTCAATCTCGTTACTGGCAAGTCTCTTTACTTGTTCAGTAATACATCACCTCGTGACCAACTCCTTAGTCATTTGCTTGCAAGCTTATGATGTGTATTACCGAGAGGGCCCAGTGATACCTCTCCGAAACTCGAGTGATAAATCCTAATATCGATCTATGCCAACTCAACAAACACCTTCGGAGATACCTATAGAGCATCTTTATAATAACCCAGTTACGTTGTGACGTTTGATAGCACACAAGGTATTCCTCCGGTATCCGGGAGTTGCATAATCTCATAATCGAAGGAATATGTATTTGACATGAAGAAAGCAATAATAATAAAACTGAATGATCATTATGCTAAGCTAACGGATGGGTCTTGTCCATCACATCATTCTCCTGATGATGTGACCCCGTTATCAAATGACAACACATGTCTATGGTTAGGAAACCTTAACCATCTTTGATCAACAAGCTAGTCTAGTAGAGGCTTACTAGGGACACGATATTTGTTTATGTATTCACAAATGTATTTAAGTTTTCGATCAATACAATTCTAGCATGAATAATAAACCTTTATCATGAATAAGGAAATATAAAGTAACAACTTTATTATTGCCTCTAGGGCATATTTCCTTCAGTCTCCCACTTGCACTAGAGTCAATAATCTAGTTCACATCACCATGTGATTTAACACCCATAGTTCACATTGCCATGTGGCCAACACCCAAAGATTTTACTAGAGTCAATAATCTAGTTCACATCACCATGTAATTAACACCCAAAGAGTACTAAGGTGTGATCATGTTTTGCTTGTGAGAGAGTTTTAGTCAACAGGTCTGTCACATACAAATCCGTATGTATTTTGCAAATTTCTATGTCTACAATTCTCTGCATGGAGCTACTCTAGCTAATTGCTCCGACTTTCAATATGTATCCAGATCGAGACTCAGAGTCATCCGGACCGGTGTCAAAGCTTGCATCAACGTAACTCTTTACGACGAACTCTTTATCACCTCCATAACCGAGAAACATTTCCTTAGTCCTCTTTAGGTACCTAAGGATAATTTTGACCTCTGTCCAGTGATCTACTCCTGGATCACTATTGTACCCTCTTGCCGAACTCATGGCAAGGCACACAACAGGTCTGGTACACAACATGGCATACTTTATAGAACCTATGACCGAGGCATAGGGAATGACTTTCATTCTCTCTCTATATTCTGCCGTGGTCGGGTTTTTGAGTCTTACTCAACTTCACACCTTTTAACACAGACAAGAACCCTTTCTTTGACTGATCCATTTGAACTTCTTCAAAACTTTATCAAGGTATGTGCTTTGTGAAAGTCCTATAAAGCGTCTTGATCTATCTCTATAGATCTTGATGCCCAATATATAAGCAGCTTCAACGAGGTCTTTCATTTAAAATTTCTTATTCAAGTATCCTTTTATGCTATCTAGAAATTCTATATCATTTCTGATCAACAATATATCATCCACATATAATATCAGAAATGCTACAGAGCCCCCACTCACTTTCTTGTAAATACAGGCTTCACCGTAAGTCTATATAAAACCATATGCTTTGATCACCTCATCAAAGCGTGTATTCCAACTCCGAGATGCTTGCACCAGTCCATAGATGGATCACTGGAGCTTGCACACTTTGTTAGCACCTTTAGGATCGACAAAACCTTCTGGTTTCATCATATACAACTCTTCTTTAAGAAATCCATTAAGGAATTCAGTTTTGATGTCCATTTGCCAAATTTCATAATTATAAAATGTGGAAATTGCTAACATGATTCAGACTGACTTAAGCATCGCTACGGGTGAGAAGGTATCATCGTAGTCAACCCCTTGAACTTGTTGAAAACCTTTCGCGACAAGTCGATCTTTATAGATGGTGTCATTACCATCAGCATCTGTCTTCTTCTTGAAGATCCATTTATTCTTAATGGCTCGTCGATCATCGGGCAAGTCCACCAAAGTCCACACTTTGTTCTCATACATGGATCCTATCTTAGATTTCATGGCCTCAAGCCATTTATTGAAATCTGGGCTCATCATAGCTTTTTCATAGTTCGTAGGTTCGTCATGGTCTAGTAACATGACTTCTAGGACAGGATTACTGTACCACTCTGGTTGTCATCATTAAATTCCTCCCTAGTTGGTGTAGGCATCACGGGAATGGATTTCTCTGATGTGCTACATTCCAAATTGAGAGAAGGTACATTACCTCATCTAGTTCTACTTTCCTCCCACTCACTTCTTTCGAGAGAAACTCCTTCTCTAGAAATGTTCCATTCTTGGCAACAAAGATCTTGCCTTCGGATCTATGGTAGAAGGTGTACCCAATTGTTTTCTTAGGGTATCCTATGAAGACACACTTCTCCGATTTGGGTTCGAGCTTATCAGGCTGAAGCCTTTTGACATAAGTGTCTCAACCCCAAACTTTAAGAAACGACAACTTAGGTTTCTTGGCAAACCATAGTTCAACGGTGTCTTCTCAATGGATTTAGACGGTGCCCTATTTGACGTGAATGTTGCTGTCTCTAATGCATAACCCCAAAACGATAGTCGTAAATCGGTAAGAGACATCATAGACCGCACCATATCTAATAAAATACGGTTATGACGTTCGGACACACCATTATGCTGTGGTGTTCCAGGTGCCGTGAGTTGTGAAACAATTCCACATTATTTTAAATGATGGCCAAACTCGTAACTCAAATATTCGCCTCCGCGATCAGATCGTAGAAACTTTATTTTCTTGTTACGATGATTCTCCACTTCACTCTGAAATTCTTTGAACTTTTCAAATGTTTCAGACTTGTGTTTCATTAAGTAGATATACCCATACCTACTCAAATTATCTGTGAAAGTCAGAAAATAACGATACCCGCCGCGTGCTTGAACACTCGTCGGACCGCATACATCGGTATGTATTATTTCCAATAACTCATCGGACCGCATACATCGGAGTTTTAGTCGTCTTGCCCGTGAGGCATGGTTCGCAAGTATCAAATGATTCATAATAAAGTGATTCCAAAAATCCATCTGCATGGAGTTTCTTCATGCGCTTTACACCAATATGACTTAAACGGCAGTGCCACAAGTATGTTGCACTATCATTATTAACTTTGCATCTTTTGACATCAATATTATGAATATGTGTATCACTACAATCGAGATTCAATAAACCATTTATATTGGGTGTATGACCATAGAAGGTTTTATTCATGTAAACAAAATAACAATTATTCTCTAACTTAAATGATTAACCATATTGCAATAAACATGATCTAATCATATTCATGCTCAACGCAAATACTAAATAACATTTATTTAGGTTCAACACTATTTCCGAAGGTGGAGGGAGTGTGTGATGGTGATCATATAAATCTTGGAATCATTTCCAACACACATCGTCACCTCAATTTTAACTAGTCTCTGCAACTCCTATTTCGAGTTACTAATCTTAGCAACTGAACCAGTATCAAATACCCAGGGGTTACTTTGAACACTAGTAAAATACACATGAATAACATGTATATCAAATATACCTTTGTTCACTTTGCCATCCTTCTTATCCGCCAAGTATTTGGGGCAATTTCGCTTCCAGTGACCAGTCCCTTTGTAGTAGAAGCACTTAGTTTCAAACTTGGGTCCAGCTTTGGGCTTCTTCCCGGAGTGCCAACTTGCTTGCCATTCTTCTTGAAGGTCCCTTTCTTTCCCTTACCTTTTTTCTTGAAACTAGTGTCTTGTTAACCATCAACACTTGATGCTCCTTCTTGATTTCTACCATCGCTGATTTCAGCATCGCGAAGAGCTCGGGAATCATTTTCGTCATCCCTTGCATATTATAGTTCATCACCAAGTTCTAGTAGCTTGGTGATAGTGACTAGAGAACATTGTCAATCACTATCTTATCTAGAAGATTAACTCCCACTTGATTCAAGCGATTGTAGTACCCACACATTATGAGCACATGCTCACTGGTTGAGCTATTCTCCTCCATCTTGTAGGGAAAGTACTTGCCAGAGGTCTCAAACCTCTCGACACAGGCATGAATCTGAAATACCAATTTCAGCTCTTGGAACATCTCATATGCTCTGTGGCGTTCAAAACATTTTTGAAGCCCCGATTCTAAGACGTAAAGCATGGCGCACTAAACTATCAAGTAGTCATCATATCGAGCTTGCAAAACATTCATAACGTCTACATCTGCTCTTGCAACGGGTTTGTCACCTAGCGGTGCATCAAGGACATAATTCTTCTGTGCAGCAATAAGGATAATCATCAGATCACGGACCCAGTCTGCATCATTGCTACTATCATCTTTCAACTTAGTTTTCTCTAGGAACATATCAAAAATATATAGGAGCTATATCGCAAGCTACTGATCTACGGCATAGATATGCAAAACTATCAAGACTAAGTTCATGATAAATTAAGTTCAATTAATCAAATTACTAATGAACTCCCACTTAAATAAACATTCCTCATGTTTATCTAAGTGATACATGATCCAAATCAACTAACCCATGTCCGATCATCACGTGAGATGGGGCAGTCATCACTAGTGAACATCTCTATGTTGATCATATCTACTATATGACTCATGTTCGATCTTTCGGTCTCCAGTGTTCCGAGACCATGTTTGTACATGCTAGGCTCGTCAAGTTTAACCCAAGTATTCTGCATATGCAAAACTATGTTACACCTATTGTATGTGAACGTAGAGTCTATCACACCCGTTCATCACGTGGTGTCTCGAAACGACGAACTTTCGCAACAACACATACTCAGGGAGAACACTTATATCTTGAAATTTAGTGAAGGGATCATCTTATAATGCTACCGTTGTTCTAAACAAAATAAGATACATAAAAGATAAACATCACATGCAATCAAAATATGTGACATGATATGGCCATCATCATATTGTGCTTTTGATCTCCATCTCCAAAGCATTGTCATGATCTCCATCTTCACCAGCTCGACACCTTGATCTCCATCGTTCCGTCATGGTCGTCTCGCCAACTATTGCTTCTACAACTATCGCTAACGCATAGTGATAAAGTAAATCAATTACATGGCGTATGCATTTCATACAATAAAGAGATAACCATAAGGCTCCTGCCAGTTGTTAGATATTACAAAACATGATCATCATCAAATATCACATCATGTCTTGACCATATCACATCACAACATGCCCTGCAAAAACAAGTTAGACGTCCTCTACTTTGTTGATGCAAGTTTACGTGGCTGCTATGGGCTTCTAGCAAGAACCGTTCTTACCTACGCATCAAACAATAATGGTGTTTCGTCAAGTTTGCTGTTTTAACCTTCTTCAAGGACCGGCCGTAGTCAAATTCGATTCAACTAAAGTAGGCGAAACAGACACCCCCAGGCACCTTTATGCAAAACTAGTTGCATGTCTGTCGGTGGAACCGGGCTCATGTGCGTGGACATGTAAGGTTGGTTCGGGCCGCTTCATACCACAATACCGCCGAATCAAAATATGATGTTGGTGGTAAGCAGTATGACTATCACCGCCCACAACTCTTTGTATTCTACTCGTGCATATCATCTATGCATAGACCTGGCTCATGATGCCACTGCTGGGAAATGTTGCATGGAAAAGAAAAAAAATTCTACACACACGCAATGATCTATCCATGGATATGCATAGAAACGAGGGGGAGAGTGTGTCTACGTACCCTCGTAGACCGCAAGCAGAAGCGTTTCCCAACGCGGTTGATGTAGTCGAACTTCTTCATGCTTCAACCAATCAAGTACCAAACGCACGACACCTCCGTGTTCTGCACACGTTCATCTTGGTGACGTCCCTCGCCTTCTTGATCCAGCAAGACGTCGAGGTAGTAGATGAATTCCGTCAGCATGACAGCATGGTGATGGTGATGGTGAAGTGACCCCCGCAGGGCTTCGCCTAAGCACTACGAAGATATGACCGTGGGAGTAAATGGTGAAAGGGGGCGCCGCACATGGCTAACAATTGTCTGGGGTGTGCTAGGCCCCCCCACATATATATATATAGGTGGGAGGGAGAGGGGAGAGGCTAGGAGGCGCCCCAAGTAGGACCGAATCCTACTTGGGTTCCTCCAAGGCCGGCGCCCCCCTTACTTATTTATCGGAGGGGGAAGGAAAGAGGAGGGAGGAGGGAAGGAAGGGTGTTGGTGTCAAAACCAGCAGATCTCGGGTAGGGGGTCCGTAGCTGTGCGTCTAAGGATCGAAGGTAACAGGAGGCAGGGGCACGATGTTTACCCAGGTTTGGGCCCTCTTAATGGAGGTAATACCCTACTTCCTGCTTCATTTCCTTTGATGAGTATAGGGGTTACAAGAGTTGATCTACCTCGAGATCGTAATGGCTAAACCCTATATGTCTAGTGTGTATGATTATGATTGCCCCTACGGACTAAACCCTCCGGTTTATATGGACACCAGAGGGGGCTAGGGTTGTACAGAGTCAGTTTATAGAGAAAGGAATATTCATATCCAAACACCAAGCTTGCCTTCCACGCCAAGGAGAGTCCCATCCGGACACTGGGGGAAGCCTTCTATCTTGTATCTTCATGGCCCACCAGTCCGGCCCACGTCACATAGCCCGAACACCCGGGGACCCCCTAATCCAGGACTCCCTCAGTAGCCCCTGAACCAGGCTTCAATGACGATGTGTCCGGTGTGCGGATTGTCTTCGGCATTGCAAGGCGGGTTCCTCCTCTGGATACTCCAAAGTAGTTGATCAAGATAACTATATCCGGCTCTGTACAATAGTTACAACCCTGAACCGCGAGGGCAAAGTACTTTAAAAAAATAGGTTATGTCTTCTGACAACTTTTTTTGGCGAGGTATTGTGTTCCGGCCTTATTATTATTTCGAACCATTTTTCAGCCTCCCGTCTCGTGTTTCGAGATGCAGTATTCATTGACACATCTCATCAAAGCAGAGATCGTGTCCCCTTATTGCGGGATTCTCATCAATACGGATTTGGGTAATCCAACTGTGCCACTCGCACGACTCCTGGGGAATAGGCGAGTTTTAAGGCTCGTGGGGGGACGCTTGACATTCACTGCCTTTATAAGAAGATAAAGATCCGCCTTTTACCTCACGCCTTCTTCCTCCTTAGCCCGTCTATCCTTGAGCTCAAGCACCCCAGCTTCAACCCCTTCCATCCCCAACTAACACTCTGACCATGTCCGGATCTGGAGCGTAGGGCAAGTGGATGGCCTCCTCCGTCACGGAGGAGAACATCAAGGAACTCCGGGAAGCGGGGTATTTAGCCAAGGAAATCGCCCATCGGCTCCCTGCCAAAAAGCAGATCATTCCCACACCAGAGCCCAATGAGAGGGTAGTATTCATACCCCACTTCCTTCGCGGGCTAGGGTTTCCTCTCCACCCTTTCATCCGCGGACTCATGTTCTATTACGGGCTAGATTTCCATGATCTAGCCCCAAATTCATTCCTCAACATCTCGGCGTTCATCGTCGTGTGTGGGGCGTTCCTCCACATCCCCCTCACTTCGGCCTATGGCTCAAGGTCTTCAATGTGAAGCCGAAGGTGGTCGAGGATCAACACACGGAGTGAGGCGGCGCCATGGTGAGCTGATACGTCTCTGTCGTATATACTTTTCCAAACACTTTTGCCCTTGTTTTGGACTGTAACTTGCATGATTTGAATGAAACTAACCCGGACTGACGCTGTTTTCAGTAGAATTGCCATGGTGTTATTTCTGTGCAGAAATAAAAGTTCTCGGAATGACCTGAAAATCAGCGGAGAATTATTTTGGAATATATAAAAATACTGGAAGAAGAATCCACGTCAGGGGGCCTCCACCTGTCCACGAGGGTGGGGGCGCGCCCGCTGCCTCATGGGCCCCCTGACGCTCCACCGACCTCAACCTTGACTCCATATATTCACTTTCGGGGAGAAAAAAATCAGGGAGAAGGATTCATCGCGTTTTATGATACGGAGCCGCCGCCAAGCCCTAAACTCTCTTGGGAGGGCTGATCTAGAGTCCGTTCGGGGCTCCGGAGAGGGGAGTCCGTCGCCATCGTCATCATCAACCTTCCTCCATCACCAATTTCATGATTCTCACCGCCGTGCGTGAGTAATTCCATCGTAGGCTTGCTGGACGGTGATGGGTTGGATGAGATTTATCATGTAATCAAGTTAGTTTTGTTAGGGTTTTATCCCTAGTATCCACTATGTTCTGAGATTGATGTTGCTATGACTTTGTTATGCTTAATGCTTGTCACTAGGGCCCGAGTGCCATGATTTCAGATCTGAACCTATTATGTTTTCATCAATATATGAGAGTTCTTGATCCAATCTTGCATGTCTATAGTCACCTACTATGTGTTATGATCCGGCAACCCCGAAGTGACAATAGTCGGGATCACTCCCGGTGATGACCGTAGTTTAAGGAGTTCATGTGTTCACTATGTGTTAATGCTTTGGTCCGGTACTCTATTAAAAGGAGGCCTTAATATCCCTTAGTTTCCAATAGGACCCCGCTGCCACGGGAGGGTAGGACAAAATATGTCATGCAAGTTCTTTTCCATAAGCACGTATGACTATATTCGGAATACATGCCTACATTACATTGATAATCTGGAGCTAGTTCTGTGTCACCCTAGGTTATGACTGTTACATGATCGCTCGCATCCGGCATAATTCTCCATCACTGATCCAATGGCTACGAGCTTTCCATACATTGTTCTTCGCTTATTTACTTTTCCGTTGCTATTGTTATCATCACTATAAAACACCAAAAATATTACTTTTGCTAACATTACCACTACTATCATATTACTTTGCTACTAAATACCTTGCCGCAGATATTAAGTTTCCAGGTGTGGTTGAATTGACAACTCAGCTGCTAATACTTGAGAATATTCTTTGGCTCCCCTTGTGTCAAATCAATAAATTTGGGTTGAATACTCTACCCTCGAAAACTGTTGCGATCCCCTATACTTGTGGGTTATCAAGACTATTTTCTGGCACCGTTTCCGGGGAGCATAGCTCTATTCTTTGAGTCACTTGGGATTCATATCTGCTTATCATTATGAAGAACTTGAAAGATCCAAGAACCAAGATTTATCCCTCAACTACGAGGGGAGGTAAGGAACTGCCATCTAGCTCTGCACTTGATTCACCTTCTGTTTTGAGTAAGCTTGCGACACCTAGACCTGCTTCTGCTATTAATTCTGATATGTCGCATGTTATTGATGATGCCACTTCTGCTATGCATGATACTTATGATGAAACTACTTCTATGCTTGATACTACTGTGCCACTTGGTGAATTTCTTGATGAACAACTTGCTAGGGCTAGATAGAATGAAATTATTGAAACTGATAATATTGATGAAAGTGATGATGAAGATTCTCCCCCTAAATATGAATTGCCTGTTGTTCTTGAGGGTTATGTTATGGATGAAGAAACAACTAGAGACTTTCTTGCTTGCAATTATAGAAGTGATCTTAAGAAACTTTTAGCTACGCTGAAACAAAAAACTTTGAATGCTAGAATGAAATATGATCTTGCTTATGCTACTTCACCTATCTTTTTTACTGATAAGGATTATGATTTCTCTGTTGATCCTGAGTTAATTACTTTGGTTGAATCTGATCCTTTCTATGGCTATGAATCTGAAACTGTTGTAGCACATCTTACTAAATTAAATGATATAGCTACCTTGTTCACTAATGATGAGAAAACTCGCTACTATTATATCCTTAAATTATTTTCGTTCTCATTAAAGGGTGATGCTAAGATATTGTTTAATTCTCATGATCCTGGTTGTGTGCGTAGTCCCCAAGATATGATTTATTACTTCTCTGCTAAATATTTCCCTGCTCATAAGAAACAAGTTGCTTTAAGGGAAATATATAATTTTGTGCAAATTGAAGAAGAGTCTCCCACAAGCTTGGGGGAGGCTTCTCCAATTACTTAATGCTTTGCCTGATCATCCTCTCAAGAAAAATGAGATACTTGATATCTTTTATAATGGACTAACCGATGCTTCCAGAGACCACCTGAATAGTTGTGCTGGTTGTGTTTTCAGGGAAAGAACTGTTGATGAAGCTGAAATTCTATTGAATAATATGTTGACTAATGAAAATAATTGGACACTTCCTGATCCAATCCCTGATCCAATTCTGAACCAACTCTTGAGCCAACTCCGAAGAAAAGGGGTATTCTATTTCTCAGTCCTGAAGATATGCAAGAGGCAATGAAATCTATGAAAGAAAAAGGTATTAAAGCTGAAGATGTTAAGAATTTACCTCCTATTGAAGAAATACATGGTCTTAATTTACTGCCTGTTGAAGAAATACATGGTCTTGATAACCCGACACAGGTAGTAAAGGTAAATTCTCTCTAGAGATATGATAAAGCTGAAATCCCTCCTACTAAGTGTAACGCCCCGAGACCGTTGCGCCAGGTGTCTTCCAGTTATTCGCTGTTGTTGCCTTGTCATTTGTTTGCGTGTCATGCATTTCATATCATGTCATCATGTGCATCGCATTTGCATACGTGTTCGTCTCATGCATCCGAGCATTTTCCCCGTTGTCCGTTTTGCAATCCGGCACTCCTATGTCCTCCGGCGCCCCCTTTTGCCTCTTCTCGTGAGCGGGTGTTAAACTTTCTCGGAATGGACCGAGATTTGCCAAGCGGCCTTGGTACACTACCGGTAGACCACCTGTCAAGTTTCGTGCCATTTGGAGTTCGTTTGATACTCCAATGATTAACCAGGGAACCGTAAATGCCTCGTGTGTGTTGCAGCCCAACACCCCTCCAAAGTGGCCCAAAACCCATCCAAACCCCCTCCATCCTCTCGGCCGTTCGATCACGATCGCGTGGCCGAAAACCGCACCTCATTTGGACTCTCCTAACTCCCTCTACCTATATATATGTGTGCCTCCCCGAAATTTTCGCGGATGAACCCTAGATCTTCCTCCTCCGCGCGCCGGACATGTCCGCCGACCAACTCACCCCGGCCAATCGCAGACCGCCACCTCAGCTTCGCCGCCGGCCGGACCTATTCCCCGCCGCCACGTGTCCTCCACCGTGCCTTCTCTCTCCCCGCCACCGCGGCCCGCCGGGGCCCGAGACCGGCCCGCCCCCGGCCGCGACCGGGCCTGCACCGCCAGCGCGCGCCCGCTCCTGCGCGCCGCCACTCCATCCGTCGCGCGCCGCCCGCCTTCGTCTCCAGCCGCCGTCGGCAGCAGCTCGCCGGTGCCTCGCGTCCCGCGCCGCCACCTCGCGTCTCGCCTCCGGCTGGATCCGGCGAGGGATCGGCCGGATCCGCCGCCATCTCCTCCCCAAGCTCCGGCCATCTCCTCCCCGAGCTCCGGCGAACCCCAACTCTGGCGGACCTCGTCATCCGTGTCGCCAGATCCAGATCCGGAAAGCCCTAGAGGTTGACCCGATTTTGCCTGTCTTTTTCTGCTATATTTTCTAGCTATGTTCACCATGTTATAACTCTGTCATCGTAGCTCCGTTTTGGGTGTGTGATATATCGAAATGTTCATAATGATGTGCTATTCATTTTGTTCCATTGTGCCATGCTTGTTTGAGTCCATCTTGATGCCCTAATTGTTGATGCAAGAGTGCTATAAAATGTTAGGTGCTGATTCTTATCAGATCTTGAGCATTTGTCATTTTGGCCATGATTATTGTGTGCTGCATATGAGCATGAGCTCTACATATGTTTTGGGATATGCCATCCCATCTTTACAGGGGTGTATGCCATGTATTTTTGTGATCAATGTGGTGACTAGCACAAGCATGCAAAGTAGCTCTCGTGATGTTGCTGATTTCAGGACTTAGAACTCATTTCCCTACTGTTATTTTAATGCCATGTATTCATGTTGCTACAGAGAGATCCATGCTTCTTTTGAGTATGTTCAGTAAGGATGATTTGGGCATATGGTCATGCTCTATCCATCCATGTCCCTGTTTGCATTTATGGAGTGCCCTAGCATGACTCAATCTTGCTCTACTTTTGCTATAAAATGTTCCTGGCAGATTGTTTACATGTTAATCAATTTTGCCAAGGTTGTTGTAGTTGATCCATGCATGCTATGAGATTGTTCTTACCATGGTTAGCTTCTTGATCATGTCTTCTTTCTGGTAGTATGCTTAGCTTGTCATTCAATGCCTTGTGTTGAGGGCATCGAGCTCGCAAACATGCCTTCATAATTCTGTTTATGCCATGTCCAGTTTTCTGCTAAGTTTGAATCTGTTAACGTAACTTGCTATGTTTACATGGGTGCCATTATATATTATGATCCTTTTTGGCTTATGGTCAGTAAGGTACTTTTGTTATATGCTTTGAGTAGATTCATGCCATGCCTTGTGTTGCCATGACCTGTTCCTGTAGCATGTTGTTTACTTGCTCTAAACATTGCTTCCTAATGTTAATTCCTGGCATGTTGTTATTTTCACTAAGTCTGTGAAGCTGATATCTTTTGCTCTTTTGCCATGCTTGTTTGAACCTGCTCTTGTGTGATTTAGCGGTAGCTCAGTGTTCATTTTTGTCAAGCATATTGAGTAGATCACTGCCATGTGCTTTGTTGCTATGTTGGAGTGCAGTAGCTTAGTTTCTTGTTGCATTCTAAATGGCATCGTGCTGTTAATCACAGAATTGTGCGATTCTTGTTTTGCTTGCCATTTGCAAACCGTGCATCCGATTCCGGTGATTTTTATATCGATTTCAACCAAAATCAACTCATCTTTCCAGCGGCACACTTGGTTTGCCAAGTTGATGCCTTGTTCAATCTTTCCCTTCCGGAGCACGCATATGCATTGCATACCTCATCCCACATATCATGCCATGTTTTGCATCATGTTGCTTGCGCATTGCACCGTGTTTGATTGTTGGTACTTTGCTTGTGTTCTTGCCTTGGGTAGAGCCGGGAGACGAGTTCGTGATCGAGGAACCCCTTGAGTACGCTATCGAGGATCAAGCTTACGTCAACTCGGAGAACTTTGCAGGCAAGATGGCCATACCCTCGAAATCACTTCTATCTTTGCTTGCTAGTTGTTCGCTCTTTTGCTATGCCGCGATACCTACCACTTGCTATATCATGCCTCTCATATTGCCATGTCAATCCTCTAACCAACCTTGTCCTAGCAAACCGTTGTTTGGCTATGTTACCGCTTTGCTCAGCCCCTCTTATAGCGTTGCTAGTTGCAGGTGAAGATGAAGTTTGTTCCATGTCGGAACATGGATATTTGTTGGGATATCACAATATCTCTTATTTTTAATTAATGCATCTATATACTCGGAACATGCCTGGTGTTTTGTTCCACTCTTGCTGCCCTAGTTTCCGTCATACCGGTGTTATGTTCCTTGATTTTGCGTTCCTTACGCGGTTGGGTTATAATGGGAACCCCTTGACAGTTTGCCTTGAATAAAAGTCCTCCAGCAAGGCCCAACCTTGGTTTTACCTTTTTCACTAACAACCTATCACCTTCCCTTGGGTTCTGCAGACTCAAGGGTCATCTTTATTTTAACCCCCCCGGGCCAGTGCTTCTCTAAGTGTTGGTCCAAAATGGGCAGCCTGCGGGGCCACCTCGGGGAAACTTGAGGGTTGGTTTTACTCTTAGCTTGACCTATCCGGTGTTGCCCTGAGAACAACTCCTATCATTATGAGTGATATATGGCTAATGTTAAAGGTGAACTAAAACTTATTAGTAAACATGCTTCTATGGTGACCACTCAAGTAGAATAAGTACTTAAAGCTCATAATGATTTGCTCAATGAATTGAATAGTAAAAATAATAATGCTGTTAGAGTTGTGACTAGAGGTGGTAAAATGACTCAGGAAGCTTTGTATCCTGAAGGCCATCCTAAGAGAATTGAGCAAGATTCTCAGAGAACTACTATAGATGCACCTAGTCCTTCTAAAAGGAAGAAAAAGAAAAATGATAGGACTTTGCATGCTTCTAGTGAACCTGTTGATGACACACCTGAGAATCCCAATGATATTTCTATTTCTGATGCTGAAACACAATATGGTAATGAGCATGAACCTAGTAATAATGTTAATAATGATGTTCATGTTGATGCTCAACCTAGTAATGACAATGAAGTGGAGATTGAACCTGCTGTTGATCTTGATAACCCACAATCAAAGAATCAACGTTATGATAAGAGAGACTTTGTTGCTAGGAAGCACGATAAAGAAAGAGAATCATAGGTTCAGAAACCCATGCCTTTTCCTCCTAAACCATCCAAGAAAAAGGATGGTGAGGATTTTGAGTGCTTTGCTGAAATGATTAGACCTATCTTCTTGCGTATGCGTTTGACTGATATGCTTAAAATGAATCCTTATGCTAAGTACATGAAAGATATTGTTACTAATAAAAGAAAGATACCAGAAGCTGAAATTTCCACCATGCTTGCTAATTATACTTTTAAGGGTGGAATACCAAAGAAACTTGGAGATCCAGGAGTACCAACTATACCATGCTCCATTAAAAGAAACTATGTTAAAACTGCTTTATGTGATCTCAGCGCCGGTGTTAGTGTTATGCCTCTCTCTTTATATCGTAGACTTGATTTGAATAAGATGACACCTACTGAAATATCTTTGCAAATGGCTGATAAATCAACTGCTATACCCATCGGTATTTGTGAGGATGTGCCTGTTGTGGTTGCAAACATTACCATTTTACGGACTTTGTTATTCTTGATATTCTCGAGGACGATAATATGTCTATTATTCTTGGAAGACCCTTTTTGAATACCGTAGGGGCTGTTATTGATTGCATCGAAGGCAATGTCACTTTTCATGTTAATGGTAATGAGCATACGGTACACTTTCCGAGGAAACAACCTCAAGTCCACAGTATCAATTCTATTGGAAAATTTTCAACTATTACTATTGGAGGTTTTGAATTTCCTCTTCCTACTGTCAAGAAGATATATGATATTCTTATTGTTGGGGACATTCATATCCCCGTTGAGGTAACCTAGTGTTATTCGAAAATTCTCTGGTTCCATGTTATTCGGAATGAGTTTGTTAACAAGACTTGATCAACTTTGTTAGTGGATTCCTCTTGATGAGCATGAGATGGATGAATTTAGAAAACACAATTCTTTGTACCCTCTTTTTACTTTCTGTTATTTATATTAAATAAAGCAAAAATAGCATTTTTCTATCTATTTTCGGAATTATCCATTGCTACCTCTTGAGCACTGCGTTGGTTTTCCCTTGAAGAGGAAAGAGTGATGCAGCAAAGTAGCGTAAGTATTTCCCTCAGTTTTTGAGAACCAAGGTATCAATCCAGTAGGAGGCCACGCACGTGTCCCTCGCACCTACACAAACAAATAAAATCCTCGCAACCAACGCAATAAAGGGGTTGTCAATCCCTTCATGGTCACTTACGAAAGTGAGATCTGATAGATATGATAAGATAATATTTTTGGTATTTTTATGATAAATATGCAAAGTAAAGAAAGCAAAATAAACGGAAAAGGAAATAGCTTGTTGACGGAAGATTAATATGATGGAAAGTAGACCCGGGGGCCATATGTTTCACTAGTGGCTTCTCTCGAGAGCATAAGTATTACGGTGGGTAAACAAATTACTGTTGAGCAATTGACATAATTGAGCATAGTTATGAGAATATCTAGGTATGATCATGTATATAGGCATCACGTCCGAGACAAGTAGACCGAGTCCTGCCTGCATCTACTACTATTACTCCACACATCGACCGCTATCCAGCATGCATCTAGAGTATTAAGTTCAAAAGAACAGAGTAACGCTTTAAGCAAGATGACATGATGTAGAGGGATAAACTCATGCAATATGAAATAAACCCCATCTTGTTATCCTCGATGGCAACAATACAATATGTGCCTTGCTGCCCCTACTGTCACTGGGAAAAGGACACAGCAAGATTGAACCCAAAGCTAAGCACTTCTCCCATTGCAAAAAAGATCAATCTAGTAGGCCAATCCAAACTGATAGTTCGAAGAGACTTGCAAAGATAACCAATCATACATAAAAGAATTCAGAGAAGGTTCAAATATTGTTCATAGATAAACTTGATCATAAACACACAATTCATCAGTCTCAACAAACACACCGCAAAAGAAGATTGCATCAAATAGATCTCTGAAAGCACAAGTGCTCCCTAGGTGGTTTTGATAATTGATGACAACATATCTCTTGTTGGACTAACATTTCGATCTAGCATGTTTCAGATAAGTTCAACAATGGAGTGGCATGGACTAAAGGTTGTGGGAACTCCTTCAAGATGCTAAGGACAAAGGATTGGCTAAAGCTTCAAGCTCAAGACTCATCATCTTACATTTTAGTGATCCAAGATCACATTGAGTCTTTAGGAAAAGCCAATACTATCAAGAAGGGATGAGGTGTTGCTTAATGAGCCTCTTGCTTCATGTGCTTAGTGATATGCTCCAAAACCCTCAGCCTACTTTCCCACTTCCACATATGACCTAAACCCTAAGCCAAACTCGGTCCTACCGACTCTTCCTATCCGGTGCCACCGAGTTTCACTTGTCATAAGCCACTGCCAAACCCTAATCAGTTCGGTCTCACCGATGGGATCTCGGTCTCACCGAGATGGGCTTGCAAACTCTCTGTTACCCATTGCAATATTCTCGGTCCCACCAAGATATGCAATCGGTCCCACCGAGTTTGCTTGACCAAATCTCAGTTTCACTTATTACCCAAATCGGTCCCACCGAGTTTGAGTAATCGGTCAAACCGAGTTTTGGATTTACCCTAACCATAGGACATCGGTCCCACCGAGTTGATCCAGTCGGTCCCACCGAAATCTCTAACGGTCACTAGGTTTACATTTTCGGTCCGACCGAGTTTATTGATTCGGTCCCACCGAGATTGGAAAACTGTGTGTAACGGTTGGATTTTGTGTGGAGGCTATATATACCCCTCCACCTCCTCTTCATTGGTGAGAGAGCCATCAGAACGCATACACCATTCCAACTCATATGTTCTGAGAGAGAACCACCTACTCATGTGTTGAGACCAAGATATTCCATTCCTACCATATGAATCTTGATCTCTAGCCTTCCCAAGTTGCTTTCCACTCAAATCTTCTTTCCACCAAATCCAAATCCTATGAGAGAGGGTTGAGTGTTGGGGAGACTATCATTTGAAGCACAAGAGCAAGGAGTTCATTACCTACACACCATTTGTTACTTCTTGGAGAGTGGTGTCTCCTAGATTGGCTAGGTGTCACTTGGGAGCCTCCGACAAGATTGTGGAGTTGAACCAAGGAGTTTGTAAGGGCAAGGAGATCGCCTACTTCGTGAAGATCTATCGCTAGTGTGGCAAGTCCTGTGTGGGCGATGGCCATGGTGGGATAGACAAGGTTGCTTCTTCGTGGACCCTTTGTGGGTGGTTGCTTCTTCGTGGACCCTTCGTGGGTGGAGCCCTGTGTGGAATCGCGCAACCGTTACCCTTGGGTGGAGCCCTGTGTGGACTCGCGCAACCGTTACCCTTTGTGGGTTGAAGTCTCCATCAACGTGGATGTAGGATAGCACCACCTATCCGAACCACGGGAAAAACATCCGTGTCTCCAATTGCGTTTGAAATTCTCCAAACTCTTCCCTTTACATTCTTGCAAGTTGCATGCTTTACTTTCCGCATTCCGCTGCTCATATACTCTTTGCATGCTTGCTTGATATGTATTGTGTGTGTTGAAATTGTGCCTAAACTCCACTTAAACCGAAAAAGCTTAAAAATTGCAACTTTAGCATTAAGTGTCTAATCACCCCCCTCTAGACACATCTACTTCTAGATCCTACAAGTGGTATCAGAGCTTTGGTCTCCATTGCCTTGGTTTAATCACCATTGGAGGAAGATGGATGTGTCTACATTAGGGAGTCTTAGACATAGAGTGCCTATTCTTGATGGAGAGTATTTTCATGAGTGGAAAAATGAGATGCTTGTAATCTTCAATCAATATCATTTGAACAAGTATATTGCTAGCCCTTGTGCACCTCATATTGATCCTTGCATCCTACCCTAGATGAAGATATTGACATGATTCGCAATCTTAGAACTATTGAGCTCATCATTAGAGGATTGCCCAAAAATTTGATTGCTAGTTTGCCTACTCACAATTGTGCCTATACCATATGGAAATTTCTTGAGGAACGATTTCCCGATTATTCCTTGAAAACTTTGGATGAAATTCTCCATAAATCTATTGCCTTGAGTAAGATGAACTCTAGTGATCCTAGTTTTGGTAAATGTCTATTTGAACTTACCAATCTTAAGCATGCTAAAGGAGATGTTGGAATCATTAATGATATCATATTCAAAGCTATAAGAATTCATAAAAGTGACCACTTTGATGATCATTTATCTAATGAATTACCCTCTCTAGGAAATGATGAGTCACAAGATCATGATGAACATGAATATTATGATGATGATGATAGTGACTTCGATCTTGATGATGCAATGAGACATTTTGGTCTTATGGCAAATCTTCGGGGATATGAATCAGGAGGAAAGGAATGGGTTCTTGATAGTGGATGTACTGATCATATGACCGGAGATGAAGAGATGTTTCGTGAGCTTGCTGAAAATGACGGCCCTCGAAAATATGTCACCTTTGGTGATAATTCAAAGGGTAAAGTGGTTGGCCTTGGTAAGGTGGCCATCTCACATGATAGTTCCATTCAAAATGTCATGCTCGTTGAATCTCTTGGCTACAACTTACTTTCAGTATCTAGACTTGCTGATTTCGGTTTGAATGTCCTATTTACTGAGGTAGATTGCCAAGTATTTCGTCGAGACAATCATAAAATGGTCTTTACGGGTATGCGTAGAGGTGATCTTTACATTGTCGATTTCTCTAAAAAGGCACAACCTAAAACTTGCTTTGTTGCTAAATCCTCAAAAGGTTGGTTGTGGCATAGACGACTAGGTCACGTTGGCATGAGAAACCTTGACAAGCTTATTAAAGGAAATCATATCCTTGGAGTTAACGATGTCATATTTGATAAGGATAGACTTTGCAGTGCTTGTCAAGCAGGTAAACAGGTTGGAGGAAGACATCCCGTGAAGAACATCATGACCACAAGGAGGCCACTCGAGCTACTTCATATGGATCTTTTTGGTCCCAACGCCTACAAGAGTCTCGGTGGAAATTCTTTTGGTCTAGTTATAGTTGATGATTTTTCAAGATTTACGTGGGTGTTCTTTCTTAATGACAAATTGCAGGTCCAGAAGATCTTCAAAAACTTCGCTAGGAAGGCCCAAAATCAGTTTGATGTGAAGATCAAGAAGGTTCGGAGTGACAACGGAACGGAGTTCAAGAACGCAAATGTGGACACCTTTCTTGACGAAGAAGGGATTTCACACGAGTTCTCGGCTACGTACACACCTCAACAAAATGGAGTTGTTGAGAGGAAGAACCGGACGCTCATCGAAATGGCAAGAACGATGCTTGATGAATACAAGACGCCAAAGCACTTTTGGGCAGAAGCGGTTGAGACAGCTTGTCACGCAACAAATCGCTTATATCTTCACAAGCTACTCGGCAAGACGGCATACGAGCTCCTCACCGGTAACAAACCCCAAGTTGGATACTTTCGAGTATTCGGCTCAAAGTGCTACATTCTTGATAAGCATCGTCGTTCAAAGTTTGCTCCTAAATCTCATGAAGGTTTTCTACTTGGTTATGGCTCAAACTCTCACACTTACCGTGTCTACAACAATTTCACCCGAAAGGTTGAAGAGACGGTAGATGTGAAGTTTGATGAATCTAATGGCTCGCAAGTAGAGCAATTGCCAATTGATGTAGGAGACAAAGACCCTTCAGAAGCAATTCAAGACTTGTCCATTGGCAAAATTCGTCCAACGGAGGTGAAGGAGAGTACTTCATCCGTCCAAGTGGAAGCTTCTACTTCACGACAAGGTGAACCAAGAATCGACACGGAAGCATCCACAAGTGGGACACACCAAGATGAAGAAAACGAGGAAGTACGTCAAGATGAACATCAACAACCTCCTTCTCCACCACGACAAGAGAACGACGACGTCAACAATGAAGAAGGCCAAGAAGAAGAACAAGATGAAGAAGATGTTCAACGAAGACCCAAGCAAAAGCTCTCACGAGTTCGAGCAAGAATTGCCAAAGATCATCCCGTCGAGCAAATCCTCAATGATATACAAACCGGGAGAATCACTCGCTCAAAAACTCGTTTAGCTAACTTTTGTGAAAACTATTCATTCATCTCTAGCATTGAACCTATGAAGGTTGAAGAAGCATTGGAAGATCCGGATTGGATAAACGCTATGCATGAAGAGCTACATAATTTTGAGAGAAACCAAGTTTGGACATTGGTCGAGAAGCCCGACAACAACCACAACATCATTGGTACCAAATGGGTGTTTCGCAACAAGCAAGATGAAGATGGACAAGTGGTTCGCAACAAAGCACGTCTCGTCGCCCAAGGGTACACACAAGTCGAAGGTATGGACTATGGTGAGACGTATGCTCCCGTTGCTAGACTTGAGTCCATTCGTGTTGGGGAACGTAGCATAAATTCAAAATTTTCCTACGTGTCACCAAGATCTATCTATGGAGTCATCTAGCAACGAGGGAGGAGTGGATCTACATACCCTTGTAGATCGCGCGCGGAAGCGTTCAAGAGAACGGGGTTGATGGAGTCGTACTCGTCGTGATTGAAATCAACGATGATCCTAGCGCCGAACGGACGGCACCTCCGCGTTCAACACACGTACAGAACGGAGACGTCTCCCATGCCTTGATCCAGCAAGGAGGAGGGAGAGGTTGATGGAGATCCAGCAGCACGACGGCGTGGTGGAAGTAGCCGGATTCCAACAGGGCTTCGCTAAGCGCTGCGGGAGGAGGGAGATGTGTCACGGGAGGGAGAGGGAGGCGCCAGGCCTTAGATTGGTTTGCTCCTCCTTTTTCCCCACTATATATAGGGCCAAGGGAGAGGGGGAGGCGCAGCCCTTGCCCCTTCCTCCAATGAAGGGTGCGGCCAAGGGTGGGGAGGAGTCCATCCTCCCCAAGGCACCTCGGAGGTGCCTTCCCCCTTTAGGACTCTCCCCTTTTTTCTACTCTTGGCGCATGGGCCTCTTGGGGCTGGTGCCCTTGGCCCATGTAGGCCAAGGCGCACCCCCTACATCCCATGTGGCCCCCCGGGGGAGGTGGCCCCACCCGGTGGACCCCCGGGACCCTTCCGGTGGTCCCGGTACAATACCGGTGACCCCGAAACTCGTCCCGATGGCCGAAATAGCACTTCCTATATATAATTCTTTACCTCCGGACCATTCCGGAACTCCTCGTGACGTCCGGGATCTCATCCGGGACTCCGAACAACTTTCGGGTTACCGCATACTAATATCTCCATAACCCTAGCGTCACCGAACCTTAAGTGTGTAGACCCTATGGGTTCGGGAGACATGCAGACATGACCGAGACGTTCTCCGGTCAATAACCAACAGCGGGATCTGGATACCCATGTTGGCTCCCACATGTTCTACGATGATCTCATCGGATGAACCACGATGTCAAGGACTTAATCAATCCCGTATACAATTCCCTTTGTCTAGCGGTATTATACTTGCCCGAGATTCGATCGTCGGTATCCTTATACCTTGTTCAATCTCGTTACCAGCAAGTCTTTTTACTCGTTCCGTAACACATCATCCCGTGATCAACTCCTTGGTCACATTGTGCATATGATGATGTCCCACCGAGTGGGCCCAGAGATACCTCTCCATTTGTCTCGATTCGTGCCAACCCAACAGATACTTTCGGAGATACCTGTAATGTACCTTTATAGCCACCCAGTTACGTTGTGACGTTTGGCACACCCAAAGCATTCCTACGGTATCCTGGAGTTGCACAATCTCATGGTCTAAGGAAATGATACTTGACATTAGAAAAGCTTTAGCATACGAACTACACGATCTAGTGCTATGCTTAGGATTGGGTCTTGTCCATCACATCATTCTCCTAATGATGTGATCCCGTTATCAATGACATCCAATGTCCATGGTCAGGAAACCGCAACCATCTATTGATCAGCGAGCTAGTCAACTAGAGGCTTACTAGGGACATGGTGTTGTCTATGTATCCACACATGTATCTGAGTTTCCTATCAATACAATTATAGCATGGATAATAAACGATTATCATGAACAAGGAAATATAATAATAACTAATTTATTATTGCCTCTAGGGCATATTTCCAACAATTCGCATCTTACTTGCCTATGCTAATCACCATAATATCACCTTGTACCAAATGGACATTAAAAGTGCTTTTCTAAATGGTGAAATAGAGGAGGAAGTTTATGTCAAACAACCTCCTGGCTTTATCAATCCTAAGAAACCAAATCATGTTTACAAACTTCACAAAGCTCTTTATGGTCTTAAACAAGCTCCTAGAGCATGGTATAAATGCTTGACCAAGTTCCTTACTACAAGTGGTTTTGAAATTGGTAAAATTGATTCTACTCTTTTCACAAAGAGGGTTAATGGAGAACTATTTGTATGCCAAATTTATGTTGATGATATCATATTTGGTTCAACTAACCCTCTCTTTAGTGAAAAGTTTGGAAAGCTAATGTCAGAGAAGTTTGAGATGTCTATGATGAGTGAACTCAAATTCTTTCTCGGGTTGCAAATCAAGCAAACTAAGGAAGGTACATTTGTCTCTCAAACAAAGTACACCAAGGACTTATTCAAGAAGTTCAATATGCAAGAATGCAAAGGTATGTCTACACCCATGCCTACTAGTGGACATAATGATTTAACCAAAGATGGTGAACCGGTTGATCAAAAGGTTTATCGCTCTATGATTGGTTCATTGTTATACCTATGTGCTTCACGTCCCGATATTATGCTAAGTGTGTGCATGTGTGCACGATATCAAGCTGCTCCTAAAGATTGTCATCTTAAGGCTGTGAAAAGGATAGTGAGATATTTAATCCATACACCAAATTTTGGCATTTGGTATCCTAAGAGGTCTTCTTTTGATCTTGTTGGCTATTCTGACTCGGATTATGCCAGAGACAAGGTTGATAGAAAGTCCACTTCGGGTACTTGTCAATTTCTTGGCAGATCTCTTGTGTCTTGGTCTTCCAAGAAACAAAACTCGGTATCCTTATCCACCGCCGAAGCGGAATACATTGCCGCTGGTTCATGTTGTGCTCAATTACTTTGGATGACTCAAACTCTTAAAGATTATGGGATTTATGTGAAACATGTTCCACTGCTTTGTGACCATGAAAGTGCTATGAAAATTGGTCATAATCCTATACAACATTCTCGAACTAAGCATATTGAAGTTCGTCATCATTTCATTCGAGATCATGTTGCTAAGGGTGACATCAATCTTAAGCATGTTCGAACCGACAAGAAATTAGCGGATATATTCACTAAACCGCTTGATGAGAAAGTGTTTTGCAGGTTGAGAGGAGAATTGAACATCATTGATGCTTCGAACTTGGAGTAGAAACTCCATTGGATACATGCAATACATGAGCTTATGACTAATCCATGATATATCTCTTATGATAACTATTTTATGTCTTGGATATATTTGCACCTTGCATGTTGTCTAACCCATGTAGGTGCTTGGTTGAATCTAATTCCATGAGATTGCGACTCACTCATATCTTGAGCAATCTCTACATCACCAAGACTCTACACAATAGTGGTTAAAGACAAGGAAACACAAAACCATTCAAACATATCCTTTGACAAATTCTATATTAAGCTTCATGATTGTCATTTTTGGATACACAAGTGCTTTTCCTTGCAAGAACTAACCCATGTAGGTAGATGAACTCAAACTCCAAATGGTGCTCCCAACTCTCGATGAGCTACATCAACCTTGAGCACCCATACAAGTTCAACTACATGAGCAAGAACCACATCACCACCCAAGGTATGTTAGTCCATCTTAGAGAAGCTTTACTCCAAGACATGAGTCAAAGCAACTCAACAAGATGTGACTACATCAAGATGCTTAAACGAAAAATGGTAACCCCATTTTGAGCTTAAACGATGAGTATGACCTATGATCAAGTGTTCTCACTTGACTCCTAAGTCAATATACTCTAACATAGGTGACTATGTCACCGCCCAATTCTAGATGAAGTTCTCTTGTGTTCTTTTCTGAGTTATTGAATTTGTCCCTTGCATATTTGTTTCCTTCTCTTTCAAACAAAAAAAAACTTCATCTAGAAACTTTCACTCTTTTCTTTTTGGTTTTTGTTCTGCATATTTCTGCATCAAATTCCTTGCAAATCTTTCAGCTAATTCATTGCAAATCTTTGTGAGATCTTACTTGACTAGTGAGCTGAGGTGACAAGTGTTTTTCTCTGTGATGAACTCGGTTTCACCGAATTGCCATTTTCGGTCCAACCGAATCCCTTCGGTACTACCGAAACATGCCACTCGGTGCCACCGATTTCGCAACAGGAAAAACAGTTTGCCACAAATTCTATATTTCTTCTGATCCAGCTCCACTCAATGAATCTTGTCCTCTACAAGCATCACAGTTTTATTCCCTGCTTTGTACTGAATCTCAAGGACCAACCCTATTCGACGGATTCCAGGAAAAACCTTCTTGGAAATTGATGTCAAAGGGGGAGAGAGAGATCACATCAAAGCTTATCATCAGGGAGAGAGAGATCACATCAAAAGCTTATCACCTACAAAGGAGAAAGTACTAAGGGGGAGAGAATACTCAAGGATCCCATATATTAAGGGGGAGAAAGAAATCTCCAAGGGGGAGAGAATACTCAAGGATCCCAGATGCTTGATGTTCAAGAGGAGAGATGCCACATGTCTTTTTGGGGGAAAGACATGTTCATATGAACTCATTTGAATTAAGTTCTATTCATATCTTTCAGCTCTGATTTTCTATTTCCTATCTTCTCCCAATATCCCATGTACGATTCAGGGGGAGCAAGACACCTAAGGGAAAGAAATCAGTCAAATTCATTGTATATCTTTATTCTTGGGGACATGTTGAATTCAATGTGGTACCTTGTACTCACTCTCTACATGTCATCCCAGTCTTGGTATTCTTGTGGTTTCTTTGTTTGCTCTGGCTAGTGGACGAACCTGTGTTATCTAACCTTGTTTGTGCAGGTTCATTCCATCCTAAGCCAACTCAAGACCACAAGATAAGTATATGCATCAAAATCATGAGTACGAGGAGTTCTTGCTTATGTACATACTGTTTGCAAGAAGGACTCATGAGCATGAAGGTATTTTCCTTGATAATCTTTTGCTCTGATGCATATGGCCAAGATGCATGTAACACATTGCCTACTCTGTCATGGTTATGCTCTCACATGTCTCTATACTTCATATTTACATGAGTGCATACATGTAGGGGGAGCCTATGCTTGTTACATGTCCTTCCAAAGCTTTACTTGCTGTTCTTTATATCTTTATCTAAAGCTCTGATGTATGTTGCCATCAATTACCAAAAAGGGGGAGATTGAAAGCACAAGTGCTCCCTAGGTGGTTTTGATAATTGATGACAACATATCTCTTGTTGGACTAACATTTCGATCTAGCATGTTTCAGATAAGTTCAACAATGGAGTGACATGGACTAAAGGTTGTGGGAACTCCTTCAAGATGCTAAGGACAAAGGATTGGCTAAAGCTTCAAGCTCAAGACTCATCATCTTACATTTTAGTGATCCAAGATCACATTGAGTCTTTAGGAAAAGCCAATACTATCAAGAAGGGATGAGGTGTTGCTTAATGAGCCTCTTGCTTCATGTGCTTAGTGATATGCTCCAAAACCCTCAGCCTACTTTCCCACTTCCACATATGACCTAAACCCTAAGCCAAACTCGGTCCTACCGACTCTTCCTATCCGGCGCCACCGATTTTCACTTGTCATAAGCCACTGCGAAACCCTAATCAGTTCGGTCTCACCGATGGGATCTCGGTCTCACCGAGATGGGCTTGCAAACTCTCTGTTACCCATTGCAATATTATCGGTCCCACCAAGATATGCAATCGGTCCCACCGAGTTTGCTTGACCAAATCTCAGTTTCACTTATTACCCAAATCGGTCCCACCGAGTTTGAGTAATCGGTCAAACCGAGTTTTGGATTTACCCTAACCCTAGCACATCGGTCCCACCGAGTTGATCTAGTCGGTCCCACTGAAATCTCTAACGGTCGCTAGGTTTACATTTTCGGTCCGACCGAGTTTATTGATTCGGTCCCACCGAGATTGGAAAACTGTGTGTAACGGTTGGATTTTGTGTGGAGGCTATATATACCCCTCCACCTCCTCTTCATTGGTGAGAGAGCCATCAGAACATACACCATTCCAACTCATATGTTCTGAGAGAGAACCACCTACTCATGTGTTGAGACCAAGATATTCCATTCCTACCATATGAATCTTGATCTCTAGCCTTCCCAAGTTGCTTTCCACTCAAATCTTCTTTCCACCAAATCCAAATCCTATGAGAGAGAGTTGAGTGTTGGGGAGACTATCATTTGAAGCACAAGAGCAAGGAGTTCATTACCTACACACCATTTGTTACTTCTTGGAGAGTGGTGTCTCCTAGATTGGCTAGGTGTCACTTGGGAGCCTCCGACAAGATTGTGGAGTTGAACCAAGGAGTTTGTAAGGGCAAGGAGATCGCCTACTTCGTGAAGATCTATCGCTAGTGTGGCAAGTCCTGTGTGGGCGATGGCCATGGTGGGATAGACAAGGTTGCTTCTTCGTGGACCCTTTGTGGGTGGTTGCTTCTTCGTGGACCCTTCGTGGGTGGAGCCCTGTGTGGAATCGCGCAACCGTTACCCTTGGGTGGAGCCCTGTGTGGACTCGCGCAACCGTTACCCTTTGTGGGTTGAAGTCTCCATCAACGTGGATGTAGGATAGCACCACCTATCCGAACCACGGGAAAAACATCCGTGTCTCCAATTGCGTTTGATTTCTCCAAACCCTTCCCTTTACATTCTTGCAAGTTTGCATGCTTTACATTCCGCTGCTCATATACTCTTTGCATGCTTGCTTGATATGTATTGTGTGTGTTGAAATTGTGCCTAAACTCCACTTAAACCGAAAAAGCTTAAAAATTGCAACTCTGGCATTAAGTGTCTAATCACCCCCCCTCTAGACACATCTACTTCTAGGTCCTACAATCTCCACATCTCCACGAGAGAGGGGGAGAACATTGTATTGAGATTCAGAAAGAGAGAAGAAGCCATCTAGCTAATAACTATGGACCCGAAGGTCTGAGGTAAACTACTCACACTTCATCGGAGGGGCTATGGTGATGATGTAGAAGCCCTCCGTGATGAGGCCCTCTCCGGCGGAGCTCCGGAACAGGCCCCAAGATGGGATCTCGTGGATACAGAAAGTTGCGGCGGTGGAATTAGGTTTTTGGCTCCGTCTCTGTTCGTTTGGGGGTACGTAGGTATATATAGGAGGAAGAAGTACGTCGGTGGAGCAACGTGGGCCCCACGAGGGTGGAGGGCACGCCTAGGGGGGGGGGTAGGCGCGCCCCCTACCTCGTGCCCTCCTGGTTGCTTTCTTGACGTAGGGTCCAAGTCCTCTGGATCATGTTCGTTCCAAAAATCACGTTCCCAAAGGTTTCATTCCGTTTGGACTCCGTTTCTTTTTCTGTGAAACTCTAAAATAGGCAAAAAAACAACAATTCTAGGCTGGGCCTCTGGTTAATAGGTTAGTCCCAAAAATAATATAAAAGTGTATAATAAAGCCCAATAATGTCCAAAACAGGATATAATATAGCATGGAACAATAAAAAATTATAGATACGTTGGAGACGTATCAAGCATCCCCAAGCTTAATTCTTGCTCGTCCTCGAGTAGGTAAATGATAAAAACAGAATTTTTGATGTGGAATGCTACTTGGCATAATTTCAATGTAATTCTCTTAATTGTGGTATGAATATTCAGATCCGATAGATTCAAGACAAAAGTTTAAAATTGACATAAAAATAATAATACTTCAAGCATACTAACTAAGCAATTATGTCTTCTCAAAATAACATGGCCAAAGAGAGTTATCCCTAAAAAATCATATAGTCTGGCTATGCTCCATCTTCACCACACAAAGTATTTAAATCATGCACAACCCCGATGACAAGCCAAGCAATTGTTTCATACTTTTGGTGTTCTCAAAATTTTTCAATCTTCAGGCAATACATGAGCATGAGCCATGGGCATAGCACTATATGTGGAATAGAATGGTGGTTGTGGAGAAGATAAAAAGGGAGAAGATAGTCTCATATCAACTAGGCGTATCAATGGGCTATGGAGATGCCCATTAATAGATATCAATGTGAGTGAGTAGGATTGCCATGCAACGGATGCACTAGAGCTATAAGTATATGAAAGCTCAACAAAAGGAACTAAGTGGGTGTGCATCCAACTCGCTTGCTCACGAAGACCTAGGGCATTTTGAGGAAGCCCATCATTGGAATATGCAATCCAAGTTCTATAATGAAAAATTCCCACTAGTATATGAAAGTGATATCATAGGAGACTCTCTATCATGAAGATCATGGTGCTACTTTGAAGCACAAGTGTGGTAAAAGGATAGTAGCATTGTCCCTTCTCTCTTTTTCTCTAATTTTCTTTTATTTGGACCTTTTTTTATGGCCTCTTTTTTTAGTCCGGAGTCTCATGCCGACTTGTGGGGGAATCACAGTCTCCATCATCCTTTCCTAACTTGGGACAATGCTCTAAAAATGATGATCATCACACTTCTATTTACTTACAACTCAACAATTACAACTCAATACTTAGAACAAAATATGTGTAGCGACCAGACCTCGAACAGTCTGATCTCTGTGCTCCGGTGTCATCCCTGGATCAGTAATGCTGACACCACACAGTACTCGGAGGATTTATAGCAGAGTAGCAATCACACACTTATTACATCGAGTGTCTCAAAAGAGAACTTATTACAATAAATATGGCTTAAGGCCATCTAATAACGATAACAGCGGAAGGCTTGGAAGATAAGTGAGTCCATCAACTCCAACGGCATCACTGAGTATAGAACCACGACCTAAAAACTCCTCAATCGTCGTCTGAAAATTCTGCAACATTAACGTTGCAGCCCGAAAACAGGTCAACACATGGAATATGCTGGCAAGGTAACACATAGAGAGTAATGGAATGCAACAGCTATACTATATGCATATTTGGCTGGTGGAAAGCTCTATGGTTACTGTTTTGCGTAAAGCCAATTTTTCCCTACTTCAAAGGAATAAAATTACTTACTAACAGGGTGGTTGTTAAACATTGAGAATGGTTGACAGCATTCTCAATCCCAATTAAGTAACATCATTAAAAACCCCACAAAATTAATTTAGAGTAACATGTTGAGATTCACATGATAATTCAGGTACTAGATACTCAAGATGTCCATAACCGGGGACACGGCTAACCATGATTAGTTTGTTACACTCTGCAGAGGTTTGCGCACTTTTCCCCACAAGACTCGATCACCTCCGTTTGGTTTCTCGCACTACAGGGTGTTTGAGAAGACGGATGACCGAGACACAGTCTTTCAGAAGCGCTAGCACCTTACGACGGATAGACCGGTACACCTACTTTCCCCTACATCTGCTAGTCTACCCTGTAAGAGTTCGCACAACTTAGTCAACTATGCCAGAGCCCATAATGGCTTGTGGCTGCACACGGAAGTTTCTAGTATGAATAATCTCATGATCCCTTTGGGCCTGGGTGGCGGTCCAAATAAAAACAGGCAAGTCCTGGAATCCCCAGGTGCCTCAATCCACCCATATGTGTGTTAGGTTGCCACCTTAGATAAACCCTTAATTATCAATCTCACATCTGTCATGGATATCACTCACCCAATCCACGTCTACTAGCATAGCATGGCATAATGAGCAAACGTAGAAGTAACTCCCAAAGGTTTGATAATAAACAGGTAATAGGTACTACCTCATCTACTTCCCATCCCACAATTTAATTAGATCCTAATCATGCAATGTGTGAAGATTGATCTAATGCAATAAAACTGGGTTGTAGAAAAGGTATGATCAAAGTGTTACTTGCCTTGCTGATGATCCGCGTAACCTAGAGATTCGAAGTAACAGGCGGCGCACTCCGGGTATTCTATCGCAGACAAACAACAAGCATACAATAAGTACTCATCTAATGCACANACGGCCCGTAGTCGGTTCCGGAATAATTTTTTTTAAATAATTCCACTCGGAAGAAAAATAAAAAGAAATACTAAACGGACTCCAATAATCATGAAATAAATTTTGCCGGGTTTCTAAAATCAAGCCCGATAAAGTGAACATTTATCTGAGCCCAAACTGCAACTTTGAAAAACGCGCATTTTTCCTAAATTCAATTAAAAATACCGAAAAACTCCGAAATAAAACTTATTTGATTTTTTTATTAAATCTTCAATATTTCTATATTTTGGGAAAGTCATTTTATTCCCTCTCTCATATTTTTGTAATAGAAATAATTGATGATAAAATAAATAAAATCAAATGATCCTGTTTACATAATTTGAGAAAACTTAAATATGTAAATAACGAAATCCCCAACTCTCTCCGTGGGTCCTTGAGTTGCTTAGGATTTTGTAGGATCGAAACCAAAGGTAAAATAAAATATGATATGCATGATGACCTAATGTATAACGTTCCAAATTGAAAATTTGGGATGTTACAAACCTACCCCCCTTAAGATGAATCTCGCCCTCGAGATTCGGGTTGGCTAGAAAATAGGTGAGGTGGTCTTTGAGCAAATCTTCCTCTCGCTCCCAGGTGGCTTCATCCTCCGTGTGGTGGCTCCACTGAACTTTGCAAAACTTGATAACCTTGCTACGAGTAACTCGGCTGGCAAACTCGAGGATCTTGACTGGTTTCTCCTCATAGGTCAAATTGTTATCCAACTGAATTGCTTCTAATGCCACTGTGTCTCTCAAGGGTATGTCAGCCATCTCCGCGTGACACTTCTTCAACTGAGAAACGTGGAACACATCATGCACTCCTGCCAATACTTCTGGCAATTCCAACTTGTAGGCCACTTCTCCCATACGCTCCAAAACTCGATATGGTCCTACAAATCATGGCACTAACTTCCCCTTAACTCCAAAGTGCTTAATCCCTCGAAGTGGGGATACTCGAAGATAAACTCTGTCTCCAACTTCGTAAACTGTCTCCTTGCGTTTAGAATCTGCGTAGCTCTTCTGCCTGGACTGGCTACCTTGAGCCTATCGCGAATCAATTTCACCTTCTGTTCAGACTCTTTAATCAGATCTGGTCCAAACAACTGGCGGTCTCCAACTTCGTCCCATGACAACGGTGTCCTACACCTCCTTCCGTACAAAGCTTCGAAAGGTGCCATCTTCAAGCTGGTCTGATAGCTATTATTGTAAGAGAACTCTGCATATGGCAAATTATCGTCCCAACTAGATCCATAATCTAGCGCACAAGCTCTCAGCACATCCTCCAAAATCTGATTGACTCTCTCGGTCTGTCCATCTGTCTGCGGGTGAAAAGCTGTACTAAATTCTAGCCTAGTACCCAAAGTCTCATGCAACTGCTTCCAGAACTTTGAGGTAAACTGGGTTCCTCTATCTGATACGATGCTCCTCGGAACTCCATGCAAACATACGATCCTGGTCATGTATATCTTTGCCAACTTAGCACTGGTGTAAGTGGTCTTTACTGGGATGAAATGAGCTACCTTCGTCAATCGATCAACTACAACCCAAATCGAGTCATAGCCTGAACGAGTCCTTGGTAATCCCGTGATAAAATCCATGCCTAGCTTATCCCACTTCCATTCGGGTATCGGCAATGGTTGCAACAATCCTGCTGGCTTCTGATGCTCTGCCTTTACTCTCTGACATACGTCACAAACTGCTACATACTCCGCAATATCCTTTTTCATTCCGGTCCACCAGAAAATATCCTTTAAATCCAAATACATCTTGGTATTTCCTGGGTGAATCGAATACGGTGAATCATGTGCCTCTTGCAAAATCAACTTTCTGATTTCCAGGTTATTGGGCACATAAACACGGTCTTCAAACCACAGGGTGTCGTGCTCATCCTCACGAAATCCTTTAGCTTTTCCTTCTTTCATCTTCTCCTTTATGGAAGCAATCTCCTTGTCAGATTTCTGAGCTTCTCTGATTCTGTCCATCAATGTTGACTAAATCTCCAATGCTGCTACATAGCCTCTCGGAACTATTTCCAAACATAGTTCACGAAAATTTTCTGCTAACTCCTTGGGTATTTCTCCCGTCATTAACGTATTGACATGGCTCTTGCGGCTTAATGCATCAGCTACTACATTAGCTTTTCCGGGATGGTAATGTAATTTCATATCATAATCCTTGATAAGCTCCAACCATCTCCTTTGTCTGAGGTTCAACTCCTTCTGTGTGAAAATGTACTTCAAACTCTTATGATCCGTGTACACCTCACAATGATTTCCGATGAGGAAATGTCTCCATGTCTTCAATGCATGCACTACGGCTGCTAACTCCAAATCATGCGTGGCATAATTCAATTTGTGGGGCTTCAGTTGTCGTGAAGCATACGAAACAACTCTTCCTTCCTGCATAAGCACTGCTCCAAGTCCTCGACGTGAAGCGTCGCAATATACCTCATAATCCTTGGTTTGATATGGCAAAATCAACACTGGTGAGGTAACCAAACGTTTCTTCAACTCCTGGAAACTTGCCTCACACTCCTCAGTCCATTTGAACTTAGTATCCTTCTTCAACAACTCCGCATAGGTTTCGCGATCTTTGAGAAATTCTCAATAAATCTCCGGTAGTATCCTGCGAGTCCAAGAAAACTCCGGATCTCTCCAACTGTAGTTGGGGCTTCCCTCTTGGTCACAGTTTCAACTTTAGCGGGATCTACTGCTATACCTTCTCTAGATATAACGTGTCCGAGGAATCCTACTTCCTTCAACCAAAATTCACATTTGCTGAACTTGGCGTATAATTGGTGTTCTCTGAGCTTTCCAAGTACCAAACGCAAATGTTCCTTATGCTCCTCTTCATTCTTCGAATATACCAGAATATCATCAATGAACACTACGACGAACTTATCCAAAAACTCCATAAACACTTTGTTCATCATGTTCATAAAATAAGCAGGCGCGTTAGTCAGTCCAAATGACATAACAGTATACTCAAACAGTCCATATCTTGTGGTGAATGCTGTCTTAGGTATGTCCTGCTCTCGAATCTTCAACTGGTGGTATCCTGATCGCAAATCAATCTTGGAAAACACTTTAGCTCCTTGCAATCGATCAAACAGATCATTGATCATTGGTAGCGGGTACTTGTTCTTGATTGTTACTTCGTTCAATCCTCGATAGTCAACAACCATCCTTAACGATCCATCCTTCTTCTCCACTAGAAGTACTGGTGATCCCCAAGGCGAAGAACTTGGGCGAATATATCCCTTATCCAGTAACTCCTTAATCTGCTTCTTAATTTCCACCAAATCTTTTGCTGGCATCCTATATGGTCTCTTCGATATTGGCCCAGTGCCTGGCAAAAGCTCAATCAAAAACTCAATGTCTCTATCCGGTGGCATGCCTGGCAACTCTTCGGGAAATACATCAGGAAAATCCTTTACCACTGGTACTTCCTCCTGCACCACTCCTGATAAGGAATTTACTTGTGTCCTGTTTGGCGCACATCAGGATACATACTTGATCCTTCTTCCTTCTGGCGTTGTGAGCAAAATTGTCTTACTGGCGCAATCGATGTTTCCTCCATACATCGACAGCCAATCCATACCAAGAATCACATCCAGACCTTGGGATTCCAAAATAATTAAATCCGTTGGGAAAACATGCCTTCCTATACTTAATGGCACTTGAAAACATCCTTGACTGGCCATGTACTCCGCTCCTGGTGAGCTTACTAGCATAGGCGTTTTAAAAATCCTAGTGGGCAGGCTATACTTTTCCACGAATCCCCTTGATATGTATGAATGCGATGCACCAGTATCAAAAAGAACGAGTGCAGTAAATGACTTAACCAAAAACTTACCTATTACTGCATCGGGCTGAGCTTCAACCTCCTCCACATTAACGTGGTTCACCTGTCCCCTGTTGAAAGGGTTCGGCTTCTTTCCAGAGCTTCCATTGCCGTTTGTCCTTCAGGACAGTCATTTGCATAATGTCCTGGCTTCGAACACTTATAGCAAGTGATGTGGCTCAAGTCCTTCTTGGCTGGGGTTGATGGGGTGCTGCGGTTCTGGCCATTGCTTCCTCCATTCCCATTACAATTCTTGGTGCCATTGTGATTGTGCGAGCTACCTACTGCATGGGTATGCTGAAATTGTCCTCCCGGTCTAGGGGTAAAACGAGGCTTCTGCTGAGCTCCTGAATTATACTTTCCTTGTCCATACTTCCTCTTGCAGTTCTCAATTTGCTGCTGCTTCCCTTCAATCATAAGAGCACGATCTACCAACTCCTGGTAGTTGTTGAAGGTGGCTACCATCAACTGCATACTCAACTCATCATTCAGTCCTTCCAGAAATTTCTCCTGCTTAGCTGCATCTGTAGCAACGTCATCTGGGGCATAACGTGCTAGCTTACTAAACTCCTCCACATACTGGCCAACTGTCCGTCCTCCTTGGCGCAAGTTACGAAACTCGCGCTTCTTCATGGCCATTGCTCCTGCTGAAACATGGGCAGTACGAAAAGCCTGCTGAAACTGGTCCCATGTGACAGTGTCGACTGGGAAGGTGGCTGTGAAATTCTCCCACCAAGATGCTGCGGGTCCTTCTAACTGATGTGCAGAAAACTTCACCTTCTCCGCATCTGCGCATCCTGCTGTGGTCAACTCCCTAGCTATCTTGCGGAGCCAATCATCTGCTACTATCGGCTCGGTGCTACTGGAAAACACCGGCGGATTCAGCCTAAGAAAATGGGCTAAGTGGTCAACAGGTGGTGGTGGTGCTGGGTTGTTGTTGTTGTTCCCTTGATTCTGATTTTGAACTAGCAACTGCATCAACGTGTTCTGCTGCTGGATCAACTGAGTGAGCTCCGGCGGAAAGGCAAATCCGGGGTCACGTCTCGGAGGCATCTGAGGGTTTAGAAAAGATGAGATATAAGAATAGAGGGGGTCTAAAGAGAAAACACTACCCATATGCACATGAGGCAAAAGCACACAATTCACTTCAATCAATCAAACAAAGGCATACAATCGATCTAACTATCGCAAAGTGCTCGGGCTACTATATTTACATGGTGGACTACTACTACTACTGATGAGGTGGTCTACTAGAAATATTCTACGGCTGTAGACTCCATGATATCGGCTCCTGCTTCATCCACATAGTCATCATCGCTACTATCTTGCTCCGAGTCGGTGCCGTCGATGATGATGTAGTCGTCCGGACTAATCTCCTTGGGTTGTTCGTCTTCATCTACTGGTGTCGGGCCTCCCATAAATATTCCAATCTTCTTGATCAGATCGTCATTCTTCTCCACCAATACTTCAATTTCTTCTTCATAATCTTCACGTGTAGCCTTGAGTTCTTCCTCTAGTTCCTTGATTCTAGTCTTAGCCTTCTTCAGATCTATCATGTCGGCGCACATCTGATTCTCCTGTCGTCGAATGTGCTGGTTTAACTCCTGAATAAAAGCTGCAATTGATCTATCTTTCCTGGTGCTGATCATCTCCCAGTGTTCATCTCGGCGTCCACAAATCTGGTAGATAGTATCCTTGAGATCCTTGCGGTAGACTTCTCCAATGCGTCCCATGGCGATGTGAGCTGCCATGCTCTTTCCTAGACTCCAAGTTGGTGCATCAAAAGAAAACTCTATGGGCTTAGTGACTGGCATGAACGTCCTTCCTGGAACTTGAACTTGAATCATCCAGCGCTCTTCTTCAGGTAAAGTGGCGTTGTAGGTTCCCGTGAAGCTTGGTACTCCTATGTTCACGTATCTAGTGACTTCCTTCAAGTGGCGTCCAAAGGGTGTATCTTCATCTGGTTGTGTGAACTTGTTCCTTGCATCCGCCATCCTAAAGAGTAGAAAAGATGAGAAGTCAGAAGAGAAGAGAGTGAGTAGTGATCTAGGTCTTTAGCTTAGTGGTCGTGTCCTACAGTCAGCGTGTGCTCTGATACCATCTCTGTAGCGACCAGACCTCGAACAGTCTGATCTCTGTGCTCCGGTGTCATCCCTGGATCAGTAATGCTGACACCACACAGTACTCGGAGGATTTATAGCAGAGTAGCAATCACACACTTATTACATCGAGTGTCTCAAAAGAGAACTTATTACAATAAATATGGCTTAAGGCCATCTAATAACGATAACAGCGGAAGGCTTGGAAGATAAGTGAGTCCATCAACTCCAACGGCATCACTGAGTATAGAACCACGACCTAAAAACTCCTCAATCGTCGTCTGAAAATTCTGCAACATTAACGTTGCAGCCCGAAAACAGGTCAACACATGGAATATGCTGGCAAGGTAACACATAGAGAGTAATGGAATGCAACAGCTATACTATATGCATATTTGGCTGGTGGAAAGCTCTATGGTTACTGTTTTGCGTAAAGCCAATTTTTCCCTACTTCAAAGGAATAAAATTACTTACTAACAGGGTGGTTGTTAAACATTGAGAATGGTTGACAGCATTCTCAATCCCAATTAAGTAACATCATTAAAAACCCCACAAAATTAATTTAGAGTAACATGTTGAGATTCACATGATAATTCAGGTACTAGATACTCAAGATGTCCATAACCGGGGACACGGCTAACCATGATTAGTTTGTTACACTCTGCAGAGGTTTGCGCACTTTTCTCCACAAGACTCGATCACCTCCGTTTGGTTTCTCGCACTACAGGGTGTTTGAGAAGACGGATGACCGAGACACGGTCTTTCAGAAGCACTAGCACCTTACGACGGATAGACCGGTACACCTACTTTCCCCTACATCTGCTAGTCTACCCTGTAAGAGTTCGCACAACTTAGTCAACTATGCCAGAGCCCATAATGGATTGTGGCTGCACACGGAAGTTTCTAGTATGAATAATCTCATGATCCCTTTGGGCCTGGGTGGCGGTCCAAATAAAAACAGGCAAGTCCTGGAATCCCCAGGTGCCTCAATCCACCCAGATGTGTGTTAGGTTGCCACCTTAGATAAACCCTTAATTATCAATCTCACATCTGTCATGGATATCACTCACCCAATCCACGTCTACTAGCATAGCATGGCATAATGAGCAAACGTAGAAGTAACTCCCAAAGGTTTGATAATAAACAGGTAATAGGTACTACCTCATCTACTTCCCATCCCATAATTTAATTAGATCCTAATCATGCAATGTGTGAAGATTGATCTAATGCAATAAAACTGGGTTGTAGAAAAGGTATGATCAAAGTGTTACTTGCCTTGCTGATGATCCGCGTAACCTAGAGATTCGAAGTAACAGGCGGCGCACTCCGGGTATTCTATCGCAGACAAACAACAAGCATACAATAAGTACTCATCTAATGCACAGGTAAAACTCAAATAGAAGACCTAACCAGAAAGTTCAACTTAAGAACCCTGGTTTGCAAAAAGAATCAAATCGAACGAAGCAAAAGAAATCAAACGGCGAAAGAAAACGACTTCGTTCTAGTAATCTGGATCTAGGGCAAATTTTACAGTAGCAAAAACATGTTTAAGTTGATTATTCGGAAAGAGGGTTTCGAGACGAAACTCCAGGCGCTTGAATCGCCTGATTCCGATAAACGAGCGAAAAGTTATACTAAAACGAAAATCGGATCAGAAATCGCGATCAGAAAATAACCGCGAAAAATCCGACGAAAAAGAAAAACGACGAACAATTTTTTTTAAACAGCACGGAAAACGAGGCGACGGCGAACCTCGGGTGGTGCGCTGCTCCGGCGGCGGGCGGCGGCGACGGCGGCGGCTGGGCTCTCTCTCGGCTCGGGCCTCGGGCGGCTTATAAAGGCCCCGGCCAGGGAGTCCTGGCCGAGTACGGCCCGTAGTCGGTTCCGGATTTTTTTTTTAAATAATTCCGCTCGGAAGAAAAATAAAAAGAAATACTAAACGGACTCCAAAAATCACGAAATAAATTTTGCCGGGTTTCTAAAATCAAGCCCGATAAAGTGAACATTTATCTGGGCCCAAACTACAACTTTGGAAAACGCGCATTTTTCCTAAATTCAATTAAAAATACCGAAAAACTCCGAAATAAAACTTATTTGATTTTTTTATTAAATCTTCAATATTTCTATATTTTGGGAAAGTCATTTTATTCTCTCTCTCATATTTTTGTAATAGAAATAATTGATGATAAAATAAATAAAATCAAATGATCCTGTTTACATAATTTGAGAAAACTCAAATATGTAAATAACGAAATCCCCAACTCTCTTCGTGGGTCCTTGAGTTGCTTAGGATTTTCTAGGATCGAAACCAAAGGCAAAATAAAATATGATATGCATGATGACCTAATGTATGACGTTCCAAATTGAAAATTTGGGATGTTACAATATGACTCTATGTGAATGCCTCCGGCGGTGTACTGGGATATGCAATGAATCAAGAGTGACATGTATTAAAGAATTATGAACGGTGGCTTTGCCACAAATACAATGTCAACTACATTATCATGCAAAGCAAGATGACAATGATGGAGCATGTCATAGTAAACGGAACGGTGGAAAGTTGCATGGCAATATATCTCGGAATGGCTATGGAAATTCCATGATAGGTGGCTGTTTTGAGGAAGGTATATGGTGGGTGTATGATACCGGCGAAAGGTGCGCGGTATTAGAGAGGCTAGCAATGGTGGAAGGGTGAGAGTGCGTATAATCCATGGACTCAATATTAGTCATAAAGAACTCACATACTTATTGCAAAAATCTATTAGTTATCGAAGCAAAGTACTACGCGCATGCTCCTAGGGGGATAGATTGGTAGGAAAAGACCATCGCTCGTCCCCGACCGCCACTCATAAGGAAGACAATCAATAAATAAATCATGCTCCGACTTCTTCACATAACGGTTCACCATACATGCATGCTACGGGAATCACAAACTTCAACACAAGTATTTCTCAAATTCACAACTACTCAACTAGCATGACTCTAATATCACCATCTCCATATCTCAAAAAAATTATCAAGTATCAAACTTCTCATAGTATTCAACACACTCATAAGAATTTTTTTATTAATCTTGAATGCCTAACATAATTAAAGCAAATTACCACGCTGTTTTGTAGGACTCTCAAAATAATCTAAGTGAAGCATGATAGAACAATAGTTCCTATAAAACGAATCCACCACCATGCCCTAAAAGATATAAGTGAAGCACTAGAGCAAAAACTATATAACTCAAAAGATATAAGTGAAGCACATAGAGTATTCTAACAATTTCCGAATCATGTGTGTCTCTCTCAAAAGGTGTGTACAGCAAATATGATTGTGGAAAAATAACAAATAAAGACTCAAATAATACAAGACACTCCTAGCAAAACACATATCATGTGGTAAATAAAAATATAGCTCCAAGTAAAGTTACCGATGGAAGCAGACGAAAGAGGGGATGCCTTCCGGGGCATCCCCAAGCTTTGGCTTTTAGGTGTCCTTAGATTATATTGGGGTGCCATGGGCATCCCCAAGCTTAGGCTCTTGCCACTCCTTGTTCCATAATCCATCAAATCTTTTACCCAAAACTTGAAAACTTCACAACACAAAACTTAAAGTAGAAAATCTCGTGAGCTCCGTTAGCGAAAGAAAACAAAACACCACTTCAAGGTACTGTAATGAACTCATTATTTATTTGTATTGGTGTTAGACCTACTGTATTCCAACTTATCTTTGGTTTATAAACTATTTTACTAGCCATAGATTCATCAAAATAAGCAAAGAACACACGAAAACAGAATCTGTCAAAAAACAGAACAGTCTTTAGTAATCTATAGCTAACGCAAGTTCTGGAACCCCAAAAATTCTAAAATAAATTTCTGGACGTGAGGAATTTATCTATTAATCATCTTCAAAAATAATTAACTAAATATCACTTTCCAAATAAAAATGGCAGCAATTCTCGTGAGCACTAAAGTTTCTTTTCTTACAGCAAGATTAAAGAGACTTTCCCCAAGTCTTCCCAACGGTTCTACTTGGCACAAACACTAATTAAACACAAAAAACACAACCAAAACAGAGGCTAGATAAATTATTTATTACTAAATAGGAGCAAAAATCAAGGAATAAAAATAAAATTGGGTTGCCTCCCAACAAGCGCTATCGTTTAACGCCCTAGCTAGGCATAAAAGCAAGGATAGACCTAGGTATTGCCATCATTGGTAGGCAATCCATAAGTGGCTCTCATAATAGATTCATATGGTAATTTAATTTTCTTTCTAGGGAAGTGTTCCATGACTTTCCTTGACTGAAATTGGAATCTAATATCCCCTTCCTTCATATCAATAATTGCACCAATCGTTCTAAGGAAAGGTCTACCAAGAATAATAGGACATGAAGGATTGCAATCTATGTCAAGAAAAATAAAATCTACGGGCACATAATTCCTATTTGCAACAATAAGAACATCATTAATTCTTCCCATAGGTTTCTTAATAGTTGAATCCGCAAGGTGTAAGTTTAAAGAGCAATCATCAAAATCATGGAAACCTAACAAATCACACAAAGTCTTTGGAATCGTGGAAACACTAGCACCCAAATCACACAAAGCATAGCATTCATGATCTTTAATTTTAATTTTAATAGTAGGTCCCCACTCATCATAAAGTTTTCTAGGGATAGAAACTTCCAACTCAAGTTTTTCTTCATAAGATTGCATCAAAGCATCAACGATATGTTTGGTAAAGGCTTTATTTTGACGATAAGCATGAGGAGAATTTAGCACGGATTGTAAAAAGGAAATACAACCTATCAAAGAGCAATTATCATAATTAAATTCCTTGAAATCCAAAATAGTGGGTTTATTGATATTTAAAGTTTTGACTTCTTCAATCCCACTTTTAACAATTTTAGCATCAAGATCTAAAGACTTCGATTTTTTGGAACGTCTTCTAGGTAAAGGTGGATCATATTCAGTCCCATCATTATCAAGATTCATATTGCAAAACAAAGATTTAATAGGGGACACATCAATAACTTGTA
>NC_053025.1:415292164-415337534 GCF_003073215.2 Triticum urartu
TATACTCTTGATGATCTTAAGGGCATTAGTCCCACTCTATGTCAACATAAAATAAATTTGGAAGCAAATGCCAAACCAGTTCGTGATCCTCAATGACGTCTGAATCCTAAAATGAAAGAAGTGGTAAGAAAAGAAATACTAAAGCTTCTCGAGGCAGGTATAATTTATCCCGTTGCTGATAGCCAGTGGGTAAGTCCTGTTCATTGTGTCCCTAAGAAGGGAGTTATTACTGTTGTTCCTAATGATAAAGATGAATTGATTCCACAAAGAATTATTGTAGTTTATAGGATGGTAATTGATTTCCCCAAATTAAATAAGGCTACTAAGAAAGATCATTACCCCTTACCTTTTATCGATCAAATGCTAGAAAGATTATGCAAACATACACATTATTACTTTCTAGATGGTTATTTTGGTTTCTCTCAAATACCTGTGTCGGCTAAAGATCAATCAAAGACTACTTTTACATGCCCTTTTGGTACTTTTGCTTATAGACGTATGCCTTTTGGTTTATGTAATGCACCTGCTACCTTTCAAAGATGCATGATGGCTATATTCTCTGACTTTTGTGAAAAGATTTGTGAGGTTTTGATGGACGACTTTTCCGTCTATGGATCTTCTTTTGATGATTGCTTGAGCAATCTTGATTGAGTTTTGCAGAGATGTGAAGAAACTAATCTTGTGTTGAATTGGGAAAAGTTCCACTTTATGGTTAATGAGGGTATTGTCTTGGGGCATAAAGTTTCTGAAAGAGGTATTGAAGTTGATAAAGCCAAGGTTGATGCTATTGAAAAGATGCCGTGTCCAAAGGACATCAAAGGTATAAGAAGTTTCCTTGGTCACGCTGGATTTTATAGGAGGTTCATTAAGGACTTCTCGAAAATTTCTCGGCCTCTATCTAATTTATTACAAAAAGATATACCATTTACCTTTGAGATGATTGTGTAGAAGCATTTGAAATACTTAAGAAAGCATTAGTCTCTACACCTATTGTTCAGCCACCTGATTGGAATTTACCCTTTGAAATTATGTGTGATGCTAGCGATTATGTTGAAGGTGTTGTTCTAGGGCAAAGAGTTGATAAGAAATTAAATGTTATCCATTATGCTAGTAAGACCCTAGACAATGCTCAAAGAAATTATGCTACTACTGAAAAATAACTTTTAGCAGTTGTATTTGCTTGTGATAAGTTCAGACCTTATATTGTTGATTCTAAAGTAACTATCCACACTGATCATGCTGCTATTAAATATCTTATGGAGGAGAAAGATGCTAAACCTAGACTTATTAGATGGGTTATCTTGCTTCAAGAATTTGATTTGCATATTGTTGATAGAAAAGGAGCTGAGAACCCCGTTGCAGACAACTTATCTAGCTTAGAGAATGTTCTTGATGACCCACTACCTATTGAGGATAGCTTTCCTAATGAACAATTAAATGTCATAAGTACTTCTCGTAGTACCCCTTGGTATGCTGATTAAGCTAATTACATAGTTGCTGAATTTATACCACCTAGCTTCACATACCAACAAAAGAAAAAGTTCTTCTATGATTTGAGACATTACTTTTGGGATGACCCACATCATTATAAAGAAGGAGTAGATGGTGTTATTAGACATTGTGTACCTGAGCATGAACAGGAACAGATCCTACGCAAGTGCCACTCCAAAACTTATGGAGGACACCACACGGGAGATAGAACTGCACATAAGGTATTGCAATCAGGTTTTTATTGGCCTACTCTCTTCAAGGATGCCCGTAAGTTTGTCCTATCTTGTGATGAATGTCAAAGAATTGGTAATATTAGTAGACATCAGAAAATGCCTATGAATTATTCACTTGTTATTGAACCGTTTGATGTTTGGGGCTTTGATTATATGGGACGTTTTCCTGCCTCTAATGGATATACACATATTTTAGTTGCTGTTGATTACGTTACTAAGTGGGTAGAAGCTATTCCAACTAGTAGTGCTGACCATAACACTTCTATTAAAATGCTTAAAGAAGTTATTTTTCCGAGGTTTGGAGTCCCTAGATATTTAATGACTGATGGTGGTTCACATTTTATTCATGGTGCTTTCCGTAAAATGCTTGCTAAATATGCCGTTAATCATAGAATTGCATCTCCGTATCACCCACAGTCCAGTGGTCAAGTAGAATTGAGTAATAGAGAACTCAGATTAATTTCGCAAAAGACTGTCAATAGGTCTAGAAAGAATAGGTCCAAGAAACTTGATGATGCATTATGGGCCTATAGAACTGCATAAAAAAATCCTATGGGTATGTCTCCGTATAAAATGGTATATGGAAAAGCATGTCACTTACCTCTGGAACTAGAACATAAGGCATATTGGGCTATTAAGGAGCTCAATTATGATTTCCAACTTGCCGGTGAAAAGAGGTTATTTGATATTAGCTCACTTGATGAATGGAGAACTCAAGCTTATGAAAATGCCAAGTTGTTTAAAGAAAAGGTTAAAAGATGGCATGACAAAAGGATACAAAAGCGTGAGTTTAATGTAGGTGATTATGTATTGCTATACAACTCTCGTTTAAGATTTTTTGCAGGAAAACTTCTCTCTAAATGGGAAGGCCCCTATGTTATTGAGGAGGTCTATCGTTCCGGTGCCATAAAAATCAACAACTCCGAAGGCACAAATCCGAAGGTGGTAAACGGTCAAAGAATCAAACATTATATCTCAGGTAATCCCATAAATGTTGAAACCAATATTATTGAAATCGTAACCCCGGAGGAATACATAAGGGACACTTTCCAGAACATTTCAGACTCCGAAAAGGAATATGTATGTGGTACGGTAAGTAAACCGACTCCAAAACAATTTTAAGGCAATATTTCTCCGTTTTGGAATATTTAGAAAAATAGAAAATTAAGTAGCTGTCCGGGAAGTACACGAGGGCCCCACGAGGGTGGAGGGCGCGCCCCCTACCTTGTGAGCACCTTGTGTGCCTTTCGGACTCCATTTTCTTGCACGATACGTATTTTGGTCGGTAAAAATTCACTATATATTCTCCCGAAGGTTTTGGCTCCCGTATCACACAAATATCCTCCGTTCTTGTTTTGGGTTGTTCTCTGTGAGGGTTGTCAAGGCCAGGCATCATGTCGTCCCCCTCCTCCAACAACGGTGACAAAGATGCCTGGCTAATGAAGATATAGCTGAAGAGGGAAGAACCCATGGAGATCAGCAAGGATGAAGGGATCAAGAAGGCCACGGAGAACCAAACTCCGCCAACAGAAGACATCCTTCAACTTGATCACAACCTTCAACAGGCCATGGAGATCAGCAAGGATGAAGGGTTCCAAGTTGAGGCTAGGTTCATTCATTCCCATGCAAATCATGCATATGCATCGCATACCACATCCCGCATATCATACCATGTTCATGTGTTGGTTGTTTACTATGTTGTGTGCTTCTTTCCGGTGTTTGCTTCTTCGGGTTGGTTCTGATAATGTCGCGTTTGTGAGGACCCATTCGACTACGTCTGTTTTTCTTCTTCATGGGCTCGTTCTTCTTCCTTGCGGGATTTCAGGGAAGATGACCATACCCTCGAAATCACTTCTATCTTTGCTTGCTAGTTGCTCGCTCTTTTGCTATGCCTATGCTGCGATACCTACCACTTGCTTATCATGCCTCCCATATTGTGAACCAAGCCTCTAACCCACCTTGTCCTAGCAAACCGTTGTTTGGCTATGTTACCGCTTCGCTCAGCCCGTCGTATAGCGTTGTTAGTTGCAGGTGAAGATTAAAGTTTGTTCCTTGTTGGAATATGGAGAGGTTGTTCCTTGTTGGAACATGTTTACTTGTTGGGATATCACAATATATCTTATTTAATTAATGCATATATATATTTGGTAAATGGTGGAAGGCTCGGCCTTATGCCTGGTGTTTTGTTCCACTCTTGCCGCCCTAGTTTCCGTCATATCGGTGTCATGCTCCCGGATTTTGCGTTCCTTATGCGGTTGGGTTATAATGGGAACCCCTTGATAGTTCGCCTTGAATAAAACTCCTCCAGCAATGCCCAACATTGGTTTTACCATTCGCCACCTAGCCTTTTCTTTTCCCTTGGGAGTCGCGCTCCTGAGGGTCATCATTATTTTACCCCCCGGGCCAGTGCTCCTCTGAGTGTTGGTCCAAACTAGAGCCCTGTGCAGCGCCCCCTTGCGGAAACTCGAGGTTTGGTTTCAGTTGTATGGAGAGCTCATCTGAGTGTGCCCTGAGAACGAGATATGTGCAGCTCCTATCGGGATTTGTCGGCACATTCGGGCGGTGTTGCTGGTCTTGTTTTATCATTGTCGAAATGTCTTGTAACCGGGATTCCGAGTCTGATCGGGTCTTCCCGCTAGAAGGAATATCCTTCGTTGACCGTGAGAGCTTGTGATGGGCTAAGTTGGGACACCCCTGCAGGGATTTGAACTTTCGAAAGCTGTGCCCGCGGTTATGGGCAGATGGGAATTTGTTAATGTCTGGTTGTAGAAAACCTGAAAGTTGACCTTCTCGGCGGAGTCCGGGAAGTGAACACGATGTTGGAGTTATGTTTGACGTAGGTTGTTATAGGATCACTTCTTGATGATAGATTCTCGATCGTGCTTTTGCCTTCTCTTCTCTCTCTCATTTGCGTTGTTAGCCACCAAATATGCTAGTCGCTTGCTGCAGCTCCATATCATACCTTTACCTTACCCTTAAGCTTAAATAGTCTTGATCACGAGGGTGCGGGATTGCTGAGTCCCCGTGACTCACAGATACTTCCAAAACCAGCTTGCAGGTGCCGATGAGTCTGTGCAGATGACACAACCAAGCTCAGGAGGAGCTCGATGAAGATCTTGTCCTTTGTGTTGTTTCGTTCTAGTTCATCAGTAGTGGAGCCCAGTTGGGGTCGATCGGGGATCTGTGTAGCATTTGGGGTAGTCTTCTTTTATTTTGGTTCCATAGTCAGACCTTGATTGTATCTGGTTGATGTAATGCTTTAATTCATGTATGGTGTGAAGTGGCGATTGTAAGCCAACTATGTATCTCTTTCCCTTATGTATTACATGGCTTGTGTGAAGGTTACCTCACTTGCGACAATGCTTTCAATGCGGTTATGCCTCTAAGTCGCGCTTCGACACGTGGGAGATATAGCCGCATCGAGAGCGTTAAAAGTTGGTTATCAGAGCCTTCCCCGACCTTAGGAGCCCCCTGCTTGATCGAATCGCTGACGTTATTGAGTCTAGAAATGTTTTGAGTCATTTAGGATTATATATACCGGAGAGTTAGGACTTCTTTTTACTCCTCAGTCCCTTCGTCACTCTAGTGAGGCATCCTGACGTAGAGTTTTGACTCTTCTCTTCTCAAATTTCACTAAAAAAATTTAGGATCACGCGGGTATCTTGGAATCGTTCCGATGGTTTTGTGACGAGAACATTGTTCTTGGTGCCTCCTGACATTTAGGGGTTGTGGCAGTGTCCCGGGGAGTTGAGCTCCGAGGTGTTGTCGTCACAATTTTATCGTTGCAGTTCTGGAATACCCGAGTTTAGTTTCGCCCACATCGAAAATATCTTTTATGCAGTTGTTGGTGAGATAACCTCGACGCCACCCAGTACTGGGGCGGGAGTTCGGGAGTATTGCCATAACTCGTATAACGGATGATTTTCGAAGGTTGAGGTAGACGATTTCTGAAGGTTTCTTGGTTATGTGTTGAACGATGGATACAGCTGGATGTAGGATTTGCTAGTTTTGGGTGAGATATTATGCTTCCCCTGTATCCCCAACACCTGATTGCATAACCGAAAAGTTTCGGGAGTTTATAAGTGGGAATTAAAGTAGCTCTTAGGATATCTTTCCTACATATGTATGATATGAAATTGGGGTTCGACGTCTAGTGGTCCGCCTATTCATGGTCGGTTTTACAGTGGTCTCATTGTGTCTTAAAGAGTCTTTGGCTATGCCGACTCGGGGACGCTTCGTATGTCATGTGCACTGCCTTGTACATGATGGTGCTATACGATCAAGCCCGTGTAGGCCCCACCACGAAAACTTTGGACGAAATCTCTATCATATGTTTGTTCCGGCTTATTCTGCAAGCCAATGCTTTGTTTTTGTTTTTGAGTTGTGGTATTCGAGTTGCTTCGAAGTCAAATGTTGATTCCATACCTTCCCCAAATTGTGTTCTCATACTCCGATGTGAATACCAATCCTTCTTGACCATCAAGATTGTTTTGTCAATCCTTTTTAACCGGCGTGCTTCTCTTCAAGTGGAGCAGATCATTTCAACATCCGCAAGATCAAGTATCAGTTTCTTCTGAACGGTGTTTGTTTCATCCGTCTCAAAGTTGCCTTTGTTTTTCCTGCCCACCCACCCCTTTTTCTTCAAGGACTCAGATTTCTTAATCAAGTATCCTTTGATTCATGTGAAGTCTCTCCATTCTTTTCCTTCATGTTCTTACCCGGTGATTCTCATGAAGATTCTAACGGAGCTTCAAGTTCGTCACTCTTCACTCATTTTCTTCCCCGGTGGATTCAAATCAAGCTTTCGGTGTTGATCTCATATCCCTTTTTCCTTGTTTCAATACTTTCTCTTGTCGGTGCTCCTCTTAATCATCCATTTCTCGCTATTCAATTGTGCCAGAATGCTGAAGATATCTCAAAAGATTTGTGCCTCCATTATCAATCCGTCCAAGATATCTCGAGGTTGTTATCTCATTCAAGCCGTTCAATTCAACCGGTGCTATCTCCTTTGCAAGTAATCGTTCAACGGTGTATCTTTTCAGTGGGCCCTAACGCACAGGTCTTTTTCCAGGATCTTACTTGACTCTTCTAATTCTCCCGGAGCTATCCTCAAAAATTCTTTTCGAAGTTTGATGTAAGAAGGAGTTGTCATCAGTCAAATGCCTTTTTCCAAGATCTTCCTTTTTTTCATCGTTGGTTCAACCTTTCTAATTTTCATCCCGGAGTATATCAACAATTTGGTGGTGTTTCTCATCGTCATTCTCAGATTTTGAAGACCGAAGAAGAGTTTCTCTTAAATCTTGCTCCATTCTTTTCAAGATCCATGGTTCTAATTTGTTGCCATCCTCTCATAATTTTTTTGATTGTGAGAATTCTTTTCACCCATCCAGAGCATTTCATGAGTTGTTTTCCATTTCTTTCCCCCGAAGCCCATCATTTAAGAAGACTTATTCATTTTAAGATTTTAGCTATTGTTCTCCAAATCTTACCGGTGCATCAGTCAACTATTCTCTAATCAGTTCGTGAACTATTCGTCCTCTTGTATCTAAATTCTCTCAAGTATCTTCGTTCATTTCATAATACTTCCCGTTGTTCCTTTATCTTTTCTTCTGCCATTTTAATTCTTACGGTGGTTCATTCAGGATTCTCTTCCTTCGTTTATATTATCAATTCATTCTCTCTTCCCAATCCTACCGGTGGATCGTCGAAGACCTTCTTAAGTTTGCTCCATACCTATCTTAATCCTTTTTCAACGAGGATAAGTAGTATGCCAAATCCGTTGATTGTCATCAATTTAATTGGTGAAGGATACGCATAACATAATTCTTATTATTGTTTCATAGAGTAAATTCAATTCTTGCTTTCTGGAGTGGTTCATCATATCACATTCTCGGTTCGAGATGCTTCATCTTTTCTTTTTTCGGGAGTTGTTCACGTTGAATAAATTCTTGTTTTCAGTTGCTCTTCTTTCTTTTTCCCGGAGTTCCAAGCTCTCGCAATTATATCACCACGGAGATTCATCTAAATCGTTATAAGGATTCACCTTGTGATTTCAACTTCTATTTCCTTTCGTTTGATCATTCTTTTGTTACCGGAGTTTCTTCATGGAGGCTATACATGATGGTTCATCGAGGATTTATTTCCTTCTCGAAGCGTTCATCAACATTTTTTTCTAAGGAGCTCAAGCCTTCTTCATCTTGCAATCCGGATTCTCATTCTTCCTTCCGTATCATTGGAGGTGGTATTTTGTCATTCTTGATATTTTGAGTCATGTTTCATGATTCACATGTTGTTAAGAATGAGATATTTTAAATCCGTCAACCTCTTCGTTGGAATTATCTTGGGCTATATTTCACCTAAAGCTTTCCTATAAGGATTGTCGATCTTATGGTGTTTATCATTGATCCAAGTTCTTCATTTATCCTCCCGGTGAAATATTTTCTCGTCTCCTTGTTCATACCAATCCAATTCTTTTTCCCGTGAGTGGCAGGTTGTCACCTCATAATTTGAGATGTATTCCATAAGACCAGATCAAGCGTATTCTTTTCGTTGTTGGTGTTCCAACAACTCCGTTCGACCCTTCTCCTAAAGATTCCTTTTCAAACTCTTTTGTGGCAGAACTTGGCATTTTCTTCTCCATTCTTTTATTTTAATCATCTATCTTCTATTTCTCTCTCCCGGAGGCATTGTGTTGTTGCTCTCTTCAAACCTTCTTCTTGTCCTTGTCATGCTTATTCTTTTAACCGGAGTGTTGTGCCCCTTTTCTCAAGCTCTTTCATTTTATCAAGTGTTTCATCTCTTTTCAACTGAAGTGCTGTCTGAATTTGTAATTCCTTGTTCCTCTTCCCTACCGGAGTGCTTTCAACTTTGTTCTTCTTCGTTGCATTCTTTCTTTATATGGTTTAATCTTTGCAAGGTTCGTGGTTTCACTCGTTTGTCAAAGAAGCAACTTAGCTTTAACTCTCCTCTTTCTTTTCCGTTGTTCCTCCGGTGCCATTCTAGATCTCGGGATGAGATCCTCTCGTAGTGGTGGAGTGTTGTAATGCCCCGAGACCGATGTGCCAGGTGTCTTCCAGTTATTCGTTGTTGTTTGCCTTGTCTTTGCTTGCGTGTCATGCATTGCATATCATGCCATCATGTGCATTTCATTTGCATACATGTTCGTCTCATGCATCCGAGCATTTTCCCCGTTGTCCGTTTTGCAATCCGGCGCTCTTATGTCACCCAGTGTCCCTTTCTACCTCTTTTCCTGTGCAGGTGTTAAACGTTTTCGGATTGGACCGAGACTTGTCATGCGGCCTTGGTTTACTACCGGTAGACCGCCTATCAAGTTTCGTGTCATTTGGACTTCGTTTGATACTCCAACGGTTAACCAAGGGACCGATAAGGCCTCGTGTGTGTTGCAGCCCAACACCCTTCCAAAGTGGCCCAAAACCCACCTAACCCCCCTTCATCATCTCGGTCGTTCGATCACGATCACGTGGCCGCAAACCGCACCTCATTTGGAGCTTCCTAGCTCCCTCTACCTCTATAAATAGGCCACTCCCCGAAAATCCCGGGTCTTCTTCCCTCGAAACCCTAAAAATCCCATCGCGCCACCGCCGGACAATGTCCGCCCTAGCCGGACAGAACCGCCGCCGCGCCCAGCCACTCCGGGGCCGCCACGTCACCCCACCGCCGTCTCCTCCGCGCTGGCCCGCGCGGCCCAGGGAGGGCCCGCGCGAGCCCGCAACCACCGCCGCCTGGCGCCCGTGCCTGCGCCGCCTCTCGCTCGCGGGAGGGCCCCGTTGCTACCCCGGGCACCATCGCCGGCGCCGCCATCCGCACCGACTCCGGCCACCTGCGCCCGCCGGGGCTTCGCCGGGCTCGCCTTGCTCCGCCACCGTGCCTTCCGTACCGGCCGCCGCTGCGCGCGCGCTGTCTCCTCCTCCACCTCGTCGCCGGCGCCGCCATGATCTTCGTCGCGCCACCGCGTCCCTCGCCGTCGGCCATCGCCGGAGTTCGCCGGTGCCCGTCTCCGGTCGCCGTCCGGCCGGATCCGTCCGAGTTGGACAAGATCCACCAACGCCCCCAACCAAACGCCGCGCGCCCTTGTCCCCGGATCACTCCATCCCAGATCTCCTCGTCCCGCTTCCCCGAGGTCTATTTTTTCACAGTCCCGAGGATCTCTGTAATTTTTAGCTTTTTTTCGCATGTCGTAACTCCCTCATCGTAGCTCCGATTTGCGCATGTAGCATATCAAAATGTTCGTCTTGATGAGTAAATCATTTCATCTTATTGCGTCATTTTCATTTGAGCTCATCTTGATGCCTGAAATGCTATTGGAAGAGGGCTATGTGAGTAATTTGCCAGATCTGTTTCATCAAATAGATATTTGTCATTTTTTCCATGTTTAATGTGTGCATGATTTGATCCTGAGCTCTACATGTGTTTTGTTATATGCCATGCCATCTTTAGAGAGGTGGTTGGCATGTATTTTCATGGTGTTTGTGGTGACTAGAACAAGCTTGCAAAGTAGCGTAATCGGTAATGCTGATTTCAGGGACATCGAATTTCACAAAGTCCTTGTCCTGATTTTGTTGTTATGCCATATGTTCATGTTGTTTCCTCGTGATCCGTGCCTCTTTTGAGGATGATCATTAAGTATGTTTTGTTAACATTGTGTTGCTCTATCCATCCATGTCTTTGTTTGCATTTATGGATCACTCTAGATTGAGTCAATCGAGCTCTACTTTTGCTATATCGTGAATCCTGGCTGATTGTTGACTTGTTAGCGATTTTGCCGAGGATGTTGCTATTGATCCGTGCATGCTATGTTGTTGTTCTTGCCATGTCTAGATTCTATGCCATGTATTCTTGATGGGTGTATGCGTGGTTTGTCATGCCATGCTTTCTAGTGAGTGCATCGAGCTCGTAAACATGCCTACTCGTTAACTGATGTGCATGCTCCAGTTTTTTTCTAAGTCTGAGATCTGTTTATGTTTCTGCCATGTTCACATGCTTGCAATTGTAATTTATGTTCCCTTTTGGCTCAAGGTCACTAAGGGACTTTTGTTAAATTCTTTGAGTAGCTTCATGCCATGCCTTGCTTTGCCATGTTAAGTTCCTGTAGCATGTACTTTTCTTGCTCTAAAGTGTGCTTCCTGATGATAAATTCCATACTTGTGTTAATTTCACTAAGTCTGAAACCTGTTATCATTTGCATTTTTGCCATGCTTGTTTGAACCTGTTAATGTATGAATTAGCCGTAGCTCAGTGTTCATCTTTTGTCAAGCTTCATGAGTGGATCACTGCCATGTATTTTGTTGCCATGTTTGAGTGCTGTAGCATATTTATCTTGATGCATTTATATGGGTACTTGCTGTTTATCGCACACTGGTGCCATATTTGTTTTGCTTGCCATTTCCAAACCGTGCATCCGATTCCGGTGATCTTTATATCGTTTTCAAACGAAATCACATCACCTTTCCAGTGGCACTCTTGGATTTCCAAGTTGAGGCCAGGTTCATTCAGTCCCTTGCAAATCATGCATATGCATCGCATACCCCATCCCGCATATCATACCATGTTCATGTGTTGGTTGTTTACTATGTTGTGTGCTTCTTTCCGGTGTTTACTTCTTTGGGTTGGTTCCGATAACGTCGCGTTTTTGAGGACCCGTTTGACTACGTCCATTTGTCTTCTTCATGGACTCGTTCTTCTTCCTTGCGGGATTTCAGACAAGATGACCATACCCTCGAAATCACTTCTATCTTTGCTTGCTAGTTGCTCGCTCTTTTGCTATGCCTATGCTGCGATACCTACCACTTGCTTATCATGCCTCCCATATTGTTGAACCAAGCCTCTAACCCACCTTGTCCTAGCAAACCGTTGTTTGGCTATGTTACCGCTTCGCTCAGCCCCTCTTATAGCGTTCTTAGTTGCAGGTGAAGATTGAAATTTGTTCCTTGTTGGAACATGGAGATGTTGTTCCCTGTTGGAACATGTTTACTTGTTGGGATATCATATATATCTTATTTAATTAATGCATCTATATACTTGGTAAAGGGTGGAAGGCTCGACCTTATGCCTGGTGTTTTGTTCCACTCTTGCCGCCCTAGTTTTCGTCATATCGGTGTTGTGTTCCCAGATTTTGCGTTCCTTACGCGGTTGGGTTATAATGGGAACCCCTTGACAGTTCGCCTTGAATAAAACTCCTCTAGCAATGCCCAACATTGGTTTTACCATTCGCCACCTAGCCTTTTCTTTCCCTTGGGTAGGCCTGCCCAAGGGTCATCTTTATTTTAACCCTCCTGGGCCAGTGCTCCTCTGAGTGTTGGTCCGAACTGAGCTGCCTGCGGGGCCACCTCGGGGAAACTTGAGGGTTGGTTTTACTCGTAGCTAGTCTCATCTGAGTGTGCCCTGAGAACGAGATATGTGCAGCTCCTATCAGGATTTGTCGCACATTCGGGCAGTGTTGCTGGTCTTGTTTTACCATTGTCAAAATGTCTTGTAACCGGGATTCCGAGTCTGATCGGGTCTTCCCGCTAGAAGGAATATCCTTCGTTGACCGTGAGAGCTTGTGATGGGCTATGTTGGGACACCCCTGCAGGGATTTGAAGTTTCGAAAGCCGTGCCCGCGGTTATGGGCTGATGGGAATTTGTTAATGTCCGGTTGTAGAAAACCTGAAGTTGACCTTAATTAAAATACATCAACCGCGTGTGTAACCATGATGGTCTCTTTTCGGCGGAGTCCGGGAAGTGAACACGGTGTTGGAGTAATGCTTGACGTAGGTTGTTCTAGGATCACTTCTTGATCATAGTTTCTCGATCATGCTTTGCCTTCTCTTCTCGCTCTCTTTTGCGAATAGGTTAGCCACCATATATGCTAGTCGCTTGCTGCAGCTCCACCTCATACCTTTTACCCTTCCTATAAGCTTAAATAGTCTTGATCGCGAGGGTGTGAGAATCCTGAGTCCCCGTGACTCACAGATAGTTGGTTTTATTTGTATGGAGAGCTCATCTAAGTGTGCCCTGAGAACGAGATATGTGCAACTCCTATCGGGATTTGTCGGCACATTCGGGCGGTGTTGCTGTCTTGTTTTACCATTGTCAAAAAGTCTTGTAACCGGGATTCCGAGTCTGATCGGGTCTTCCCGCTAGAAGGAATATCCTTTGTTGACCGTGAGAGCTTGTGATGGGCTAAGTTTGGACACCCCTGCTGGGATTTGAACTTTTGATTGTCGTGCCCACGGTTATGGGCAGATGAGAATTTGTTAATGTCCGGTTGTAGAAAACTTGAAGTTGACCTTAATTAAAATACATCAACCGCGTGTGTTACCGTGATGGTCTCTTCTCGGCGGATTCCGAGAAGTGAACATGGTGTTGGAGTTATGTTTGACGTAGGTTGTTATAGGATCACTTCTTGATCATAGATTCTCGACCGTGCTTTTGCCTTCTCTTCTCGCTCTCATTTGCGTATGTTAGCCACCAAATATGCTAGTCGCTTGCTGCAGCTCCACCTCATACCTTTACCTTACCCATAAGCTTAAATAGTCTTGATCGCGAGGGTGCGAGATTGCTGAGTCCCCGTGACTCACAGATACTTCCAAAACCAGCTTGCAGGTGCCGATGAGTTGCAGATGATGCAACCAAGCTCAAGGAGGAGCTCGATGAAGATCTTGTCCTTTGTGTTGTTTCGTTCTAGTTGATCAGTAGTGGAGCCACAGTTGGGGTCGATCGGGGATCTGTGTAGCATTTGGGGTAGTCTTCTTTTATTTTGGTTCCGTAGTCGGACCTTGATTGTATCTGGTTGATGTAATGCTTTATTCATGTATTGTGTGAAGTGGCGATTGTAAGCCAACTATGTAACTCTTTCCCTTATGTATTACATGGGTTGTGTGAAGATTACCTCACTTGCGACATTGCTTTCAATGCGGTTATGCCTCTAAGTCGTGCTTCGACACGTGGTAGATATAGCCGCATCTCGAGGGCATTAAAATAGTGCCATTGATTCATATTACTGGAGGCATTACATTGAAAACAACAATGGTTTAAGGTGTCCTTACTTTAACAGTGCGACTGCTACATTTTACCAGTGGCATTACATAAGAGGGGCTCGGAGCAACAAATATCAGAATAGGATATCTAGGTTGGTCCCATTTTTTGGTATATATTGCTGGAAATATTCTGTTGACTTATCCCCCATCAAATCTAGTGCTGGAAATATTCTGTTGACTTATCCCCCAGTCCCCACTTTCTTTCCATTTTTAACCAATAGATCGGTTTATATTGAGTATGCACTGCATTTCCCTATTAGACCAAGATACCAGTTGGATAGCCAGTCTCTGCTACTTTTCACCCCCATTATTTCCTCTTTCGACCAAGTCCTAGATTCAGGTAAGAAATCTTACCCACCCCCACCCTCTTTCTTCCCTATTTGAACCAAGTAGTACTAGATTCGACTACATGAACTAGTTTTACCTCTTAACAGTAAAAATTTAGGTAGCTTTTGAACAGTCGATCGATCCTATCTATGAGGGGGCCTGAGAAATAGAAAAAGATAGAAATGATGTCACGTCAGGAGTTGCGGAAGTAGAGAAAGGTTGGTTTCGAAGGAAGTTATACTTGAGGGTCGCCGGGATGTCGTTAGGTGTGCGGCGGGAGGCCGAATCTGCCCACAGTATGACAGCGAGGAAGAAGGGGTCGGAGGCCCTCCCTAGCCAGTGGTGCGTGGGAGAGAACGACAAGGCATGCTGATTGGGACATGCCGACAGTGGGTAAGAGCCGTCGCCGAGGACGACCACATGAACATTGCACCTTCTCACCTTCCCTGATATTGAGGTTCCGACTGGATCTGTGACCAGCAGTTAGCAGAGAGAGAGTGTGTGGCCACCGCTATCATGTTTAGATCTGGAGAGGACGAGACGGTGTGAAGAGAGCAACACTAGCAAGTGAGCGCGGAGTCTCCTTCCTATATAGTGGAGAAGTTTTATTTTATCTACCGGAGCTGGCATGACCTCATCAATGACTGTCGAGAAGTCTTCATGTACGTGCCCCGGGGGCGCAGTTGTCGTCATTTTGATCTAAAGCACCGGATTAACATATAACACGAAAAAATGCCACATGACAAGAAACCATAACCTCACTGCCCCAAGGAGACAACATGAATCCCAACGGACAAACCAGACGAGGATCAAAGCTCAAATTAAGGATAAACTCATAGAAAAGGGGTTCATCGATAGATCTCCTAATTAACATAGCCGGCTTGACCTAGATGGCAGCCGAGTAGTCTTCGTGCTTGTGCCCCCAATGACCATCGCCTTGGAGGAACTCAGCTCTCGTTGTTTATCCGTCGCAGTGATCCAAAGCACATGACACCTAATATTGCGAGATGAAAAGAAACATTTTTTTTAGATTTCTCATTAGAACTATAGCCCTGTACAACATAGCCTACACGATATGTAGACAATAGTCAATCCAGCTGTCTGCTGGAGTCTGGTCACATGCATGGACGAACTGATCTTCGGTGTCATGCAGGGATCGTCTAGCCACCGACGTCTATACAACACTGCTCCAGTGCTATCGCTCGTCTCTCTCTTCTATTAACTCAGCCAACTTGTGGGGCCGGGGAGTGTACCTATGGTCAGTTCTCAATTGCAGTCCCACATGTGTGCGCAAACACAATATGACACGCATTCCATTCAACGAGCGGCATGCCAGACCGACCGACCGTCTGGGGTGCGACGCGAACGCGACAGGCGTGTTGTATACATGTGTGCCGCCATTTTATTGAGGCTTTGCTCCATGGCGCAATCCATGGATACAAAATTATATTTAAAAGTCGAGGGCGGGGCTTTTCCCGTGCGGTAGGTGGGGCAGTTCCGCCTAGTCGGTTTGACGGAGAGGAGAGAAGATGAGGGAGTACGCTGCTACAAACGCGGGGCTGTGCACGGGAAGCTACTGCTGGACAGGTGGGACCATGTGATTTGACTTGCCATTATCATTTTAACTGCGGCATCATGACCTGTGCGAGTATCCTGATTCTTGACCACCTCCATAGTATACATGTGCGAAGTACAGGGACCTTTCCAGTGCTCCAAGGTGTACAAGTGCTAAGGACGCCACATTGGTAGAAAACTGATGTGCCAAAGCAATTAAATAGGAGAGAGACCATTATGGTGACCACAGGAAGAAACGGTGCTAAGCACGCGGACCTAAGTAAAATGACTACCAACCAATACACGAGGGAGTGTAATTATTAAACAATGCCATAAGGGAACCTTAGCTACAAAATCTAACCACCCTTGCATTGGGAAGACTTGTTGCTAAGATTTTTAATGCACATAGCACCTTATCTAAGCACCCATGCATTGGAAGAGTATGAAGAAAGAGATAGAAAGAAGTAAAAAATTACTCTTATAGCCAACCTTACAGCTAACGTTGTTGTATGAGTGACTAAGTGATGACTATGTGTGACATGCCAACATTAGATAGCCTAACGCACCTGGACGGAGGAAAGTAGTTTCATGCATGTGACGTAGGGAAAAATGCTCATTTAAATCCATCTAAAATCTCCAAGGGTGTGACCGCGTGAGCGAGGCGACGGTCATGGTAGGCGCGACCATGATATGGGCTGCTGACAACCCTTGGATCTGGGATCGAACAGTCGCATGCTAAGTTGCTGAAAATTTGCAGATTAGCCCTACAGGATAGGATATTCAATCATAGGTCTAGAAACACCATGCAACGTTCGATCTCAGATCCAAGGGCTCTCGGAAGCCCGTATCATGAGAGCATGGAAAGCTTTGTATCACCTGTAATTTTCCCGACGCTTGACGTGCGAACACGCAGATGCATGAAACCATTTAATTGGGCAACTAGTAGACATGACATCTAATTGGGCCCCCATAGTACTTTGCATGAATCCATTTATCCACTGGGCAAGCCCACTACCCAGCCTATCGCATGCCCTACTCAGAATTTTTACAATCGGAAAACCGCTAGCACTTCGCTCGTACTCATCATCGGTCGTCATTTAACATTAATGAGTTCGCTTCTAGTCGTCCCGTCCTTTCACATTACAGTAGTTCCACTAATCCTAACCCCTCCTCCCAAATCCATGGCGTCCCAAATCTCCATGATCAGCAGTGAGTAAAAGGTTAGAAGCATCACTGGCGATGAGTTTGATGTCATCTACACCCGTTCTTCCGTGACGGTGAAAGGATGCCTTGCTCGCTTCAGATGCATGTTCGAAAAATCAAATCATGAGTGGGTCGCTGGGCTAGATGTTGAGTACACCACAATCCTGGGAAAAGAGAAGAATCTAAATGAGGAAGAGAGGAAGAAGCCCGCCATGATCTAGGTATGCGTGCGTAATGTGTGCTTGGTCTACCACATGTGCCATGTCGATGTTGAGTGCAAAGATTTTAAGAACTCCCTTGTGGGCGGCAAAGTCAAATTCGTTTCTGTAGACTTTACGGACGACAAAGAAGTCCTGGGTCGGATAGGCCTCGTTGTAGGTGAGCCATTCGATCTCCGAGGAATGTGCTGGTGTCCTCCCGTCAGCCTTTAATGCTGACCCTGGCAGCAGCCATGGTTGATCCTTCGTACGGTAAACTGAGGAAACCTCTGCCCAAGTTTCATCGTGCATGGCAGTGGGATGTACTAGATATAGACCACATCAATTGCGTTGCAATGGACGCCTACCTTTGTTTCTATATCTACAGGGGTTGGATGAAGAGCGAGAGCCAAGTGTTCGGTTCAAGTAAAGAAGTATCGACCAAGAGGAAGAGGGACAAGGATGAAGTCGAGCACGCGGATGAGGAGTCTGAGTCAGGTGGCAGTGTCGTTTCTCATGGTGGTTGTAATGTAGTGTCTACCGTATTAGTTGCTTAGTTTAATTCAGTGTGCTTAGTTTTATTTGTGGGGCGTGTTGTGCTGAGCCCCCAGCAGAACTATGTTATGTTCCTTCTCGTTACTTTAACTCTTCAGTACATACATACTAGTATTTCTTATAGTTCATCTTGTAGTTGGTAGTACTACCACTCGTTTCTTCACATTATATACATACAATATATATGGCCAACATCATATAGCCAGCAGTTTAGTTGTCAAAGAATTTCAGGGTGCCTAGTTTTATTTGAGGGGTGTGTTGTGCTGGACACCAGTATTGTGACTCAAATCTCTTTTTCCATGTTATAATGACGTAAATACCTATGGAACAACATGCCAGCTCTCCCTCTATCTCACTACAATACAATAAAGTGTGGGGCCTACTTGATCCCAACAGCGTTCTTATTTTCCTATAAAATTATTCGCTTGGTTACTCCTGACAAGCGGGGCTACACTTATCATTGTGAGATAGAGATAATCGACATGTTGGTCTAGGCTTATTTTTGTCGTATAACATGGTCAACGGGTTTGATGTGAAAATAACAATGTCTAATGGCATTTTTGAGCAAACATCTAATGGAAGATTGGCATTTTTGAGATATCTAATTGCATTTTTAGCAAGCATCTCACGGATCGATGGCATTTTTGAGTAGTTGTAACTTCTAATGGCAAAACTGAGTAGTGAGACACAACTAGTGGCATCAATAATAAAAACCCAAGAATTAAATAGGTATGTTAATTTCTCTAATAGAATTTAGCACCCCATCTAAGCACATACTAGCTTTTTAAATAGTACTATATGCATAATTTGGCGACATGGGGTCTCTGTATGTACCTCCTATTTTCTTTAATTTCATCTTGTTAGTTTTGCTCCATGGCGCAATCCATCGATACTAGTACTATACAAAACTATACATTTAAAAGGCTAGAAGGTGGGGCAGTCTCGCTTGGTCCGTTTCATGAGAGGCGAGGGCCTTTGTGATTTGACGGCTCATTACTGCTGGAAGGCGGGGCCTTGTGAGGTTGAAGATGACCTAAGGAGGAGCAAAGAACCATGCGGTATACTTCAAGTTTTCCACTAGAGTACAAGTATGACGGAGGAGCACGAAACACAGCAGCCCAGAGCGATATGGCGATAAAAAATGATCTAATTTGCTAGCCATCAATCCCACGACGCCGATCATCATTAGCATTGTTCTATTCATGCCTCATAGAGAATGTGACATGTGCGGTGCAACACCCGAAGTAATAGAAGAAACACAACAGCAAAAGAAGAAGGAAGATTACCCCCCCCCCCAAAAAAAAAGAAGGAAGACGCACACACAAGTCTGGGGCGCTTCTCTCTACTACATGAAGGGTTGCTGATCGCGGAGTCGTAACTTCTTCTTCATCGCCTCCGCGACCTCCATCTTCTCGCGCATCTCCTCTGCCATCTTCTTAATTTTGTCCATTGCATGGGATTTCACCATGCGAGCCTTCATCATCTCTTCCATGACCACATTACGTACCTTGACAGCAGCCGGGTGCTCGAACTGGATCTTCGCCAACTCCTTCTTGTGTTCCATGACGAGGGTGTCCAACATCTTCATTGAGTAACTACTCTTCTCATGCAGCTCCTTTCAGCCGGTGTTCTCCTCCTTCAGCAAGTCGAGCTCATAGCGGAGCTTCGCATTTTCCTCCTGAAGTTGCAGGATTTCGTCGGTCGCCTTCTTATCCGAGGCAATGCTCTTCTTCAGCAGCATCACCAAGCCGGTGGTCAACTCCCCCTTCTCATTGAGCTCAACGGGCATGTCGTCGAGGCTCTCCTTCAGCAGCTCCACCAAGCCATCAATGATCTCCTTCTGCTTATTGAGCTTATTAGGCATGTCATCGAGGGATAATGACTCCAGCGCCACCAGCTCGACATGCTCGTCTCTGCGGCTAGGGCAGTCCTGGGAGCCCTTGCCTGCCAATGAGACATCTTTCAAGGTCTCTGCGAAGTGGCGAGCCCTCTTTTTTTTCTGCGACCTTGATCACCACTCCGTAGTTACGAATAGTTCTCGACCTAGAGCTCTGCACACTCACCATGGCAAGGACGAACGGACAAGAAAGACTTCTCGGGAGGAAGCTTCAGTGATTTTCTGCTAGGTAGTTCCCCTTTTAATGACCTAGTACTAGTGCTAGTACTAAAACCTGCATAGTGGGCACACGTTCAGGTTTGATATGTACTAGGTGTGAGGTTTGCACTTAATTATAACATGGTAGTACTACTTTGGAAAGTGATGGGAACAAGATAAAGATTAATTGATGGTTTTGGTTTGGAGGCTCGAAACGGCTCCTGATTAGTTTCCTGGAACATAAATTTCAAGTACTACTTCTCAAATGCGGTCGCACAAGTTAGTGATGTAACTGGTCGTACATGTTAGACAAAGCTGATGCATGTCCCTTCGGTGAGACGCGGGTGCGACCAACCGTCTGTTGGGCGACCGACCGTAAGTATTACGCGATGGAGACTTCTTGTTGTGGCTCCGGGTGATTGTCACGACCAAGCATTCGAAAACTAGTGATAAATCCATTAACATCTTTTTCCAATTGACCAAGTATTTTCATAGGAATACAATACTTATAGATGGAGTGATTTTCAAGGTTGCAAACCAACATGGCGTTGCAAGATCATTGCAGCAGCAACCGAGTAGATCACAACATCGCTGGCGGGGAAGGAGGGAAGCTCACCTCGCCTACGATACATGCCCAGCGGCGCCACCGTAGTTAGTCCCGAGATTTGGCTTCTCCTACTACCCATTTGAACAGTTGCACCGGCTGTTCATTCCATTCCACGGGCATGCATGTTCTGTCCTCCGCAGTCGACTCTATGAATAAGATCTCAGCCATTAGCCCTAGATCGAAATCAACGCGATGCTGCCAGATGTTGACATGCCTCGGCATCTCTCCCTTTAAATCGACTTGCGCCTCCGCCTTGTGTTTCGCCAGGTGCAGCTCCTTCAAACTTCTCCCCAATCGATGCGATGCTTCCTTGATTTGATTTGCTCTTGCTGCCCACCACCTGAAACGCAGCCCTAGCATGTCCTCCGGTGCCACTGATCTGTGATTCCAGAGTACTGGATCCCCTCTAAAACACATGTGAGTTTCGCTCAAAGGTGGCAGTGTTGCGGGCCGTAGTGTGAGGGCAGCACGCGGGTTCCTGGGATCTAAGGGATTATCCATGGCGGGATCCTCCATGGCGGGATCAGGTGGGCGAGGCGGGGAGGCGATCCTAGGCGCTTGGAGAGCCCTACAAGGCTAAGATAAGATAGTTCTACTCCACTCCGTCCATATTAAAATACAAAGGCCACCAATAGTAGCCCAGGAAAAAATTGATCATGCTGCATGCATCCTGGTTTATTGGCCCCTTTTTTTGTGCCACTTTTTATGACATGCATAAATATTATGTTACTTACAAATATGGTCAGAAATTGGCACAAAATACGAAGGACACCAATGGAAGTAGCAACCCATGATTTAACTACTCGCATGCAAGCAGTGGAGTAATGTCTTTCTCAACTACTTCCTCCCTCACGTCCACTCAATTTGCATGCGCTGTATTAATTGTCCACCAATAAAGTGAAGGACTTTACACGCGTCAAATTATCACATGGGGTGGATCTTCGTAAAAAAATGGGTCCCACCGTGTAACCGCATGTGCGTGCAGGGCAATGAGTGTGTGCGTGCACATCTTCACTTCGTGCATGTACTACCAGGGTGCGTGAGAGAGGACGAGTACATTATTCTGGATCCAGCAGCATGTCATTGTGATCAATCCACACAAGGAGGTCGCGACAATGCCTCCACATGTGCCACTTGGCTTCATGAACTGAAAAAGGGAGAGCACTCGGTAGCATGCCATTGGAATTCTAATTTACGTGTTTTGCAAATACTGGAAGTACTAGTAAGGTAAATGTGCATTGCACACATTAGATTTGGAAACCAAATTATGAATAAATACCACACTATAGCATGTAAGCTTTGAGTCATACATGCATGATGTAGACGTTCGTTTAATTCTTATAGTTCATCTCATTCAAAATCAATTAGTTTTTATAAAAAAAATTAATCTATTTTATGATTCATGGAATTGTGCATTGTAAAGCATAGAGTAAAAACAAATCATGGCAATTCAACTATAAAAAAAAGTTTGGACAGTTATGATACGGAAGATTCTAGAACAAAGGAGAAGCACCTGTGTTTTGAGGTTTAGTCATACATGTGGCAGAATCTGGTGGGGGGTCTAGAAGTTGGTGCGATGGGCCAAGTGGAGGGAGACTATAAAGGAGTGCACAAGTGCGAGATCCATATAGAAAGAGAGGGGGCAAGAATGTGCGCGGTTGTGCGCAGTGGCGGAGACATAAAAAATAAATGAGCTAGGGGGCCAAGCATTGCTAATACTTTATGAGGAGGGCCAATTCATCAACTTAAATCATTTTACCAGCTATTGATCTACTGATCACATTGATATTAGCCTCAATATATAGTGATGTTAGGGGGGGGCAAGGCGCTTAATTACTGCCCCCGGTCTTCACCATTGTGCAAGCATCATAGAGATGAATCTATGTAATCCTAATAGAGGTATAGATTGAGCGATGTGTACGTGGGAAAGAGGGTGAGACCTCACTAGATATATAGATCAATCGGTTTGTGTGGAAAACTGGGAAAGACCTTGCTATATACACACACACATAGAGGAACATCGATCGTTGCGCATGCACATGAGAGATAAAGAATGCCCAAAATGATGAAGAGGAGGAGGTGTGTGTGTGTGTGTGCATGCATGGGAGACCAACCTGATGAAAAAAATTGCATGTGTGCGATGGATAATGACGAGTGGTTAGTGTGTGTTCATGCATGCACGAGAGAAAGTTAGTGGTACAATTATAAAGAGAAGACGACGATGTGGGTGTAAAAGACTAGGTGAGGTCATAGTCAATGTAAAGTTGAATTCAAATATTTTAATAAGAGATCATGATGTTTGAAAGCCACACATGCATGAATATAACTAAGATATGCACGGTGTGGTTTGGGAACGAGCATGCTATACTGTATACACATTGAACAAGGTCAGACTGATTTGAATTTGAGATACCGATGGCAGACATCGTTTGGCCACATTGCATCCGTGCATGGACACACTGATCTAATTGGAGATGATGGGTGGCTTTTGCATCACATATCTATCTCTATATCTATACCCCTATATAGTGTATGAATAACTTTGAAAGATGGTCGTTGGATGAAGCCAATCCGATGCTGCAGAGATGGCAAATCCGAGCACTATTGGCCATTGGATAGCATCTACATTCCACCAGATTTTTCCACATGTACAATCTAGAAGACTCCAAGGTTGAACTTAAGCATAATGCACAAACCTCAAAACACAAGCACTTCTCCTTTGTTCTAGAATCTTCCGTATCATAATTACCCAATTTCTTTTCTACATGAATTGCCATTATTTATTTTTACTTTATGCTTTGAAACACACAATTCCATGAATCTTAAAATAGATTTTGAATGAGATGAACTATAAGAATTAAATGAAAATCTACAGCATGCATATATGACTCAAACCTTAGATGCTGTAATGTGGTATTTATTCATAATTTGGTTGCCAAATCTCATGCGTGCAATGCATGTGTACCTTACTAGTCTAAATGATGTTTTGTGTGTGTGTGTTGTGCATGTTAAACACATTGTAAGTAGTATGATTTGAATTCAACATAAAATGGATACATATATTTGAATTTGAGATCGTGTGTACAAGTAGTTCGTATTTATATAGGAATTTACTACTCCTATATTCTTGTCATGTGTTGCGAGGATAATATTTAGATGGTTCTATAACTAACCCGAGTACAATCCCATTCAAATAGGGAAAATGTACTCAAATTTAGTCCATATGCTAGACAACACGAATTGTTTTTTTATTATTGAGGGAAGTGCAAATTGATTTGGTACTGTACACGTTTTGTTTGTTGTACCGATTTTTTTAGTTTTTTCGTTGTTGTATTTGAATGCATTTCTAGTAATATTGTAAAACGGGACATGGCTCTCTCTAGTGATGAGGTGCAAATTGTCTTTTTTGTACACGTTAAGCTTGTTCTTCCGAAACATCAAGTCGCGCCTTCTTATGATCAAATTTTAAGCTGGCATCTCTGTATATCGTGCTGTGAAACTCCCGCCTCTTCAACCTGCACCTTATTACCCCAAAATATTCATGATATGTTTTTGTCTTTTTGTGCTCCGAAAACTCCCTCCATCTCAACCCGCGCCTTGCTATCCCAAAATTACAACGTGCGCGAAAACTCCCACCTCCTACAAAATCACGACACGCGAAATTCCTGTGATACCCCCAAACCGAAAGAACCGCCTAGCTCAAATCATTGGGGGTACTTTCATAACTTACCCTACATTTCGGACAAGCGCGTCCCTAAGCCATGGTTCCCCCTCCCATCCCATCCGCCCACCCATTCGTACACTGAGGCCGCAAAAACACGTGAAGCCCCACACCCTCCTCCGTCCGCCACCCAGCCAGAGCCTCTTCCCCGTTGACATCGTCCACAGCAACACCTCAACATGACTCATCCACCACATAGGATGAGGATCTGCCATCAATCTCGTCATCCCACCGGTTCAGCCACCCCATTCCACCTCCAAGGAGCTGCCCCAACGTTCCCCTCATCTTTTGCGTCACCTCCATTCCCACACTGTCGTCTTCACCTGCACCACCAGAAGAGCAGCATCATCACTGATTCCTCGAATGAAGATGAGGTCTAATCGGCGCCACCAAAGAGGTTCTACACTAATCGCCACATTTTCTTCTTGATTCAATCTCACGGTGCTGCCGGCACTCGGTCCCGAGCCGACATGGCGCGACTCCATCCACGGCAGTGTCCCCGGCCACTTCCTCCACGTCATCGCTCCCTTGGTGGCGACGTCCACATCAGTAGGAGCTACTTCTGCTTTGGCTCTCGCTCCCACTATTGCTCTGCTCTTGCTCTTGGTCCCCTGCCTGGTCTGCTTCTACTCTTGCTCTTACTCGCGCTCCTGCTCTCGCTCTTGCTCTTGCTTGCACTGCTGCTCTACTCTTGCTCGCGTGGCTGCTGCGCTATTCTTGCGCGCGTTGCTGCTACACGAGCAGCAGATCCTACTCTCCCTCGAGCCTCTGCAGCTGCTACCCGAGATGCTGTGACACGACCGGCTGCCCCGGCTCTCACACGCGCTGTTGCTCCGGGCGCTACTCCTACTGCTTCTCTTCTACTAGTGCGTTCCATTTCGACAGTAAAATTCAGTTTCGACAGCAAAATTCAGTTTCGACTGTTAAATTCAGTTTCTATAGTTAAATTCAGTTTCGACAGTTAAGTTCAGAGATGAGCGGCTGATGTACTTCACATATAGAACTGGGTGGTTATGTATTTTACGTCATCTATTGGAGATGCTATTAGAATTCCACTCAGGTTAACGTTGTCTCTCTTGTCCTGCTTCAGAGCCGTCGTACAACTCACCGGAGATGCTCCAATGATGAAACCCTCCATCATATTGGAGCAGTACCACGGGCTCCATCTTCAGACGCCTAAGATCTTCTTCCCCTCCTCCGACAGCCAAATCAGCCGGAGCATCCTCACCGACCAACCCAATCACACAGAGATCGACAAGGCTTCGCCAAAGAGGTTGTACACATGTTGCATCACTTTTTTACTCTACATGTTATATATATATTGTCCACTGAGCACATGTAGTAATGTGAAATACGATTAGTTTCTCCTACTACATGACAAGCAATGACGTACCAGATAACTTAGCTATCCATGATGGACACTCTTGAATGCCATCATTATTTTTCTCTGCGCGTTTGAGCTATGCATTTGTAGATGGGCCTGGGAGTTGAGCTAGTAGGGCAGTGGCATGGGTCCAAAGTAGTAGAAGTAGCACGAAAACTTTTTTGAGTGTAGGCTTTTCCCAAGCCTGCCTACTAGAATCACCAGTGCTTGAAAGGAAAAGTGAAGCAAAAACATAGGAATTGGAAAGTTTCCTATGGTACTACTATTTATGCATTTGGTTCAAAGGAATGGAGCAAAGGAAAACTGTAGGATTTGTTCCTTTAGTGTCTCCTTGAAAAAAACCGTAGGAATTTTAATATCCACTTGTCCTCCTTCTCAAATTCCTATTCATGAAGCATAAGACGAAGAGATAGTAGCATAATAGCATTATACCCATACATTTTCTTTTGGTCTGACTTAATCTCACCATGCTTCTTTGCATCATGTGATCTTCCCATTCTTGTGAACCAAACACCTAGATTGGCAGAAATCCTATGTTTTTAAATTCTCTATTTTGCACGTGCATTCCTATCCTATTCCTGTGTATTTGCTATCCCTGCATTGTTAGAATCCTCAAATTCAAACAAGCCGTTACACAATTACTTCTGTTACAGATATGTGTCAAAGAAAACCTTGTCTGGTTGTCCCGCTCCTACTGCTCTGTGTTCCACCCCAGCTCAGCTGCTCCAACAACGGAAGGGTTCACCATAGCAGCGATTCGCCCTCCAGACTGTCTTTCACCGCCTCAGATCTTGTTCCCCACCGCCGGGAGCCACGACAACTGCATTACAATCATCAATTACCTTGAGGACTACACGAGTCCGCAAGAGAGGTCGCAATCTTTTGTGTCTGCTTACGTTATGCATTGCTTAATATGTTGACATGCTACTTTATCGTCCTGTTCACCTATTAGACTCCGAGTCGGGTCCAAACTAATGCTCAAACTTGAGTTCTTAAATGGTTGTGGGGTACATATTGGGGTGGCAATCAATACCTTTTGTCTACTATCTGGTGAATCTCAGGTGTCTACTATGAGCTTCATGTTGGGTGGAAACAAACATTAAAGGAGCCACTATCTCTATTTTTGAACTAAAGCTATTATCTGCCCGCTATCATTGGTTTTGGGACTATCCACATTTTTCTACCATCACTCTAGATTTGTGCATGCACTCCTTACATAATCTCACTATGTTTTATTCCTACGCATGTCAGTTATTGTACACAATGGAACTAAACATGTAGAGCAAAAGAGACGAGCCTTGCATGGCAATAAAATTTCATGCAAACGTCACTCCATGGCAGGTGGAAAGGTCTGAGGGGGATTGTAATCAAGAGGAATGTGACGCCCCCGATTTGACCGTACACTAATCATACACGCAAACGTGTACGATCAAGATCAGGGACTCACGGGAAGATATCACAACACAACTCTACAATTAAAATAAGTCATAAAAGCATCATATTACAAGCCAGGGGCCTCGAGGGCTCGAATACAAGAGCTCGATCATAGACGAGTCAGCGGAAGCAACAATATCTGAGTACAGACATAAGTTAAACAAGGTTGCCTTAAGAAGGCTAGCACAAACTGGGATACAGATCGAAAGAGGCGCAGGCCTCCTGCCTGGGATCCTCCTAAACTACTCCTGGTCGTCGTCAGCGGGCAGCACGTAGTAGAAGGCACCTCCGGTGTAGTAGGAGCCGTCGTCGAAGGTGGCGTCTGGCTCCTGGGCTCCAACACCTAGTTGCGACAACCAGGAAGAAAAGAAAGGGGGAAAAGGGGGAGAAAGCAACCGTGAGTACTCATCCAAAGTACTCGCAAGCAAGGAGCTATAGTACATATGTATGCATTGGTATCAACTGGAATAAGGCTATTATATGTGGACTGAACTGCAGAAAGCCGGGATAAGGGGGGATAGCTAGTCCTTTCGAAGACTACGCTTCTAGCAGCCCCCGTCTTGCAGCATGTAGAAGAGAGTAGAGTGAAGTCCTCCAAGTATCATCACGTAGCATAAACCTAACCGATGATCCTCCCCTTGTCGCCCTGTGAGAGAGCGATCACCAGTTGTATCTGGCACTTGGAAGGGTGTGTTTTATTAAGTATCCGGTTCTAGTTGTCATAAGGTCAAGGTACAACTCCAAGTCGTCCTGTTACCGAAGATCACGGCTATTTGAATAGATTAACTTCCCTGCAGGGGTGCACCACATAACCCAACACGCTCGATCCCATTTGGCCGGACACACTTTTCTGGGTCATGCCCGGCCTCAGAAGATCAACACGTCGCAGCCCTACCTAGGCACAACAGAGAGGTCAGCACGCCGGTCTAAATCCTATGGCGCAGGGGTCTGGGCCCATCACCCTTTGCACACCTGCACGTTGCGAACGCGGCCGGAAGCAGAACTAGCCCCATTAATACAAGAGCAGGCTTACGGTCCAATCCGGCGCGCGCCACTCAGTCACTGACGTCACGAAGGCTTCGGCTGATACCACAACGTCGAGTGCCCATAACTGCCGCCGCGTAGATGGTTAGTGCGTATAGGCCAGTAGCCAGACTCAGATCAAATACCAAGATCTCATTAAACGTGTTAAGTATCTGCGAACGCCGACCAGGGCCAGGCCCACCTCTCTCCTAGGTGATCTCAACCTGCCCTGTCGCTCTGCCTCAAAGTAACAGTCGGGGGCCGTCGGGAACCCAGGCCCGCCACTACTTGGATGGAGCCACCTGCCCCTTCAGCCCCCATCTCCGAACAGTATCACAGGTAAGGTAACTGTGTAAAGTATATTGTATATGCCCGTGATCACCTCCCGAAGTGATCACGGCCCAGTAGTATAGCATGGCAGACGGACAAGAGTGTAGGGCCACTGATGGAACACTAGAATCCTATACTAAGCAGTAGGATAGCAGGTAATGGTAACAACGATAGTAGCAAGGACAGGCTATGCATCAGGATAGGAATAACGGAAAGCAGTAACATGCTACACTACTCTAATGCAAGCAGTATAGAGGAGAGTAGGCGATATCTGGTGATCAGGGGGGGCTTGCCTGGTTGCTCTGGCAAGAGAGAGGGGTCGTCAACACTGTAGTCGTACTGGGCAGCAGCGGCGTCGGTCTCGGTGTCTAGCGGAAGAAGAGGGGGGAAGAAACAATGAATACAACGCAAACAGATGCATAACGATGCATGAAAAGACAAGTAACGGTGCTAGGGGTGCCCTAACGCGGTATGAGGTGATACCGGTGAAGGGGGGAAACATCCGGGAACGTATCCCCGGTGTTTCACGTTTTCGGGCAGAGGGGATGGAGGGAGAAAGTTACGAGTTCGATAGGTTAGGGAGGTGTGGCGGACGAACGAGTTGCGTATCCGGAATCGTCTCGACGTTCTGAGCAACTTTCATGTACAAAGTATTTTCATCTGAGCTACGGTTTATTTTCTATTAATTTTAAAAGATTTAAATCATTTTCAGGATTTATTTAATTATTTTAATGCAACATTATCCAGAACAGTGTTTGCTGGTGTCAGCATGACGTCAGCAGTCAACAGAGGTTGACTAGGTCAAACTGACATGTGGGCCCAATGGGACCCACCTGTCATACACTTTTAAGTTAATTAGGGCTAGGTTAAACTAATTATTGTTTAGTTAGACTAACAGGTTAATTAGATTAATTAAGTAGGATTAATTAACTTAATTAATTCCTTAATTAATTAATTAATTTTATTTATTTATTTATCTTTTTTTTCTAATCTTTTTTTTAAACGTTCCAGGGGCATGGGCCCCGTTTGTCATCGGCACCAGGGAGCCTTAACGGGTCGGTAGAAACAGGAGCGGGCGCCAGCCCGTGAGGCGCGGTTGCGGGCAACGGGCGCCAGGGCGCGCGCTCGCCGGCGGGGAGTGCTGCGGGGCGAGGCCAGCGGCCAGGGTGCTGATGACCGCGGTGGCCGATGGGGTGGCCGTGGGCGGTCCTGAGCAGAGGAGGAAAGCGGGGCGACATACGCGCGGCGGCGCGTTCGGGCGTTGATGGGGCGATGCAGAGCAGCGGCAGGGGCGCGTCTGTGCGCGGACGAGGCCAGGCGCGGCTCAGGCGGATGGCGCGCACGGGGTGGCACGTGCGCCGGCGGGGCGTGAGGGCAGCAGCGGCAAACAGCAGGCAGAGTCGGCGCGTCGCACGGCTTGCGGCGGCCAAGCAGCCAGCGAGGCTGCGGAGGATTCGCGAACGCGATGCGAGGTGCAGGGGCATGGAAGACGGCGAACGCGGCGAGGCCAGAAGGGGCGCGACCGAGCATGCTCGTGGACGCGCAGTGAGCAGGGAGGGGGCATAGCGGTGCGGTGAACGTGGGAAAAGAAGGAAACAGGGGCGGCTCACAGCGTTGCCGAGAAGGGGGTCGACGTGGCTTGTGGAGGAGGACGAGGACGCGAGATCCGGCGACGACAGAGGAGCTCCGGCGAATGGCGCTCGGTGATGGCGGTTCGGGGCGGCGTCGAGCTTGGGGTCCGCGGTTGAGGAGGAGGAGGTCGGGGACGAGTGACGCAGAAGGGGAGGCAGCACCGACGATGGTGGGTGGCGGGGCGTCTCCGGTGGGGATTCTGGGCGGCGGCGGCGAACGCCCCCGATCCGATCTGCATCGGGAAGGGGGACAGAGGAGGAGTGGAGCGAGTAGGGGAGGTGGGGCGACTGGGAGAGGGGTTAGGGTTACGGGCGTGGGGAATATGGGGAGTGAGGGTGGCCGGTTGGGCCGGCCTGGTGGGTCGTGGCCCAGTTGGGCCGGTGGCCTGCTGGGCCGGAGCCCCCGGGGGGGGGGGGTGAGTGCTTTCTCTTTATTTATTTATGTTTTATTTTATATTTCTGCTTTACTATTTTATTTTAGTTTCTTTTTGAATTTGGTTTTATAAACTACACCACTGGTCCCTAATTTAGTTTTAATAAGTATGCCACTGCCCTATAAGTTTTTGGCAATAAAACAAATAGTTTAATATTTTATCAAATTGAAAAGGGTAGTTAGTTTAATGTTTTGCTGCTATTCAAATATTTTAGTGCACTTAATCCTTTTATAAAATTGTGGTTTCTCCACAATAATTACCTATGCATTATTTGGCAACACCCCAACATTTTAGTTTTAATTTTTTAAAATATTTTATTGTTTGCTTGATTTTGAATTTGAATTCGAACCGGTTTCGAACTAACGCGAGATTAGCAACAATAATCGAGGTGACGTGGTATCATTAACGTGGGATTACTGTAGCCTAATTACCCGGGCGTCACAATTCTCCTCCACTACAAGAAATCTCGTCCCGAGATTTTGGAGCGGCAATAAGGGGAAGGGATCTGGTTACAAAATTCTAACGATTCTTCTCGGTCATAGTTGCTCTTCTCGAAGAGGTCGATCCATTACATTGATGTCTTCAGTCCTCTACTTCAGGTCATCATGATGAAGTCATCGTCCTTCCTTCAGGACCTTCAACGTACTTACGAAAGGATAAGAAGGGAAAAATCTATATGGATGGATTCTAACAAGATCGAGCATCAGACGGTTAACTCAGGGAAGAAGCATAAGTATCTCTCGATTTGAAACTTAAGAAGATATCGAGAGCAAAGTAAGAAGGTACCATGAGAAGTTTCAAACGGATAGGCAATCGTTCGATGCCTAATCAGAAGGTGAAAGGGTTTCAGGGCAACGAGAATAGGTATTGCGCCTCATACTAGAATAGATCACTAGAAAGGTGGTCCGTGAATTACATACGAATTCAAGCGCGAGGAATAACCTTGGGAACAGGTGGTGTACAGGAGAGTCAGTTTTCGATCCTGTGGAACTATGGGTTATGGGCCCACCATGTGGGTTAAAAGTAGGGAGGCGGTGACGATTTGCACGATCATGTAGGCAAGGCGTGTCAGAGGATAGCCTGTCAGCTATGTCAGCAACAACATCGATACCAAGGGCGAGGGACGAAGAGAACCATTTTCCTGCTCGTTGAACGAGGCGAGCCAATAGGCAAGGTTCTCGTCCATCGGTGGCTACCGAAATGTCATCAACAATAGTAACAGGGTCTTGCTGACAGAATTATACACCGAGGTGTTTACATAAGCAGGAGAATATTACCGCTTAGATCATATAGATCACAAGACGCGTTAAACCAACCAATGGAAAGGAAAATATGATTATCAGATTAAACAGAACAATGGAAAGGAAAATGGGTTTAAACACACATTTCAAAGGTATATCCTTCCCAAGGACAAGTAGAGCATGATATCCATGACAGGATATAATGTAGAAAACTCTTTAGGTACGGGAGAGAATTTTCATGACATTACCCATACAACGGTGTTTGGATAATTGAGAAAGTAACATTTAGCATTAGGCTTCAAATGTTCTTGTTGAAAATCAGAGTACCACAGACATGCTTCGAGATAGCATTGCATGGTCTTCAATCAAGGGCAGACTTTGGATATACAAAGGATTCACCAGGAACAATCTATAAAGAAAGTCATTTCATTTCCTCATGGAAGAATGGTTATCCTTGCTAAAAGGAAACTAAAACATTAGGTACTCCGGTGAGGTGTGCTAGGCATGACATCACCTTACCGAGTCATATAAGGACCAATTTTATGACTCTTGAAAAATGTTCCAACCATCATATATGACCGAGGTTCAGATCTGATTGGTGTCAGGATACCTCAGACATTAGGATGCCTGAGAAGAAAAAGGTCCAACACAATTTTGACGAGATGGCCATGTAAGATTCTCGGGGAAATGAACTATGGAAGCGAGTTCCGAATCATGAGTTCACCATTTAATCAAGGAGAGGATGAAGGGGTGGCTAATGAACTCAGCGACAATTCATTGAGATTTCCAAAAGACGGATCTCCACAATTATGTGAACAAGGAGGTAACATTAGCTAGATCAAATGATATAATGAGGTATGCTGGAGGAAAACATACACGGTTAAACATTGGTAGAAAGATGCGCCCGAAATATGGTTGGGCTGCACGACCAATGTCAGGATGGTGATTCAATAATCAATAGTCTAAGAATGAATGGCCGGCCATTAACTTCAAAGTAAGAGGGTTGCTAGAAATGCAGAATCCAAACAGCATCGTTCACTTGTTGGTACCCCGGTTGGAATCAACGTGAGGACCAAGAAAGAATGGTGATGATGAGAAGTATCACTATTCCAAGAATTCTTAAGAGGTGGAGCAATCCTCACAACATCCTTGATATTAAAAGATGGTAATACTCCAAGGTAAAGAAGAACAAATGCTGGATAGCAGGGAACTCAAGGTATAACACAAAACACGAACACGTTTGTGTTGACCGGAAGGCAATAAAGTGGTCAAAACTAACACAAATCATCGGGGGCAAGGATAATATTTCTCATCATGAACTCAATTGATATCCTGGAAGAGCTCATAAGGTCGATGATGATCACGACACATTTGTCGAGGGATTTCATGAAGATGTAATCAATCAGCGACGACATCAGGTCAAAGGAATGATGGAGCGGAAGGTTATTGGAACCATGGGTAGGACACAAACTTCAAATCAAGCTTGTTGTTCAAGGTGAACTGATATGGCGAGCATGATCGTCGTAAGCTTAGCTCATCATCGAAAGTGGTGCTCCGGGATTAAGGACCAGATAGCACAGTTAAAGTTTAGCATGATAATGATATAGCCGAGTTGGGTAGGAATGACTTGAAGGATTAATAAACTCATAAGCAACGAAGATTACTTAGAGTTATTGAACCATAGTGCAGACTCGGTTCACATATCGGTGTTCTCGGTTGACGACAACCCAGTACCTAGGAAAATTGGAATCGGTGAGAAACAACAGTTGATGAAGAACCCATAAAAAGTTATGCAGTTCCATGATATTTTCGAGATACCAGAGTGTAATACTCAATGGTAGATCAAAGTAAAGGTTGGAATAGGGTAATGCTCTGCAGAAGACAAGTGCTCAAACTTGCACGAGAAATGGAATCAAGGAGAAACATGGTCGGAACCACGATCGCAAGGATCAATTCATAGATACCAAATGATATTATATCAAGGGGATAGTTATTATTACAAGAAGCTTCCATGATAGGATATACATCGTGTCCATGGGCATGAACACAAGTTCAAGGTCGACTCCCACTTCTTCAGTGTATAACCTTTCATTCACTTCTCTTTTTCGAAGAAGTTGTAGGGTTGAATTATCTGGCAAAATACCAGACGACTATGACTCGTGAAAACTTTCGAGTTCACACATAATATGGAAGGAATAGGTTCAACCCATCGAGGCATCTTAGGAGCATATACCATGATTTCAGGAATAAATAACACAAGCTCAAGAGTAGAGCATGCTGGAGAAAGCAGATGATACAATTTACCAAAGGCATTATGTATCCGAGGAAAGGCTCACAAGCTTATAGAATATGAAGGAATCTGTCGGATAAAATCCAACAAAGGATCTGGTGGTCCACAAGGGGCCTGATGTGAGCATCGGTACTCAACCCGAGGAAGAAGGAATACAAGGAGATCAGTTTATGGAAACAACTGACTAACTCAAAGTTCAAATGCAAAGGAATTATCAATTCTAAGACAAGGGATCGGAAGCAATGCTCTGATTAGGGATGGATAAGTTGAATAGCCTTAGGGGTACAATCGACGGCAATTTGATTGGTCGAGATCCAGTTCATGTTTTAAAATAACGTCTGAGCCGAAAAGATAATTTAAAAGGATCAACTGATGATTGCGTGCATTCGCACTCATGTTGAATCAATAGGATCAAAAAGACGATGCCTAAGGATACTAACGAATATTGGACGACATATGGAAAGCATCCATAATACAAGCAGACAAGTATTGCAGAGCAATAAGCTATTAAGGATTTTTGGAGGATCGAATAGTATTTCGAAGACCATTGTGAAAGACATGAACAACTGGGGGGTGAGCGGATACTCGATAAGTGCGAGAATTATCCATAGGGGTATTCAGGTGACAAGGAACAGCAAGGCAGTAAGCTCAAAGGATTATCGAAACAACGACAAGTATTACAGGGTATCTTGTAATAACAAGACCAACTGGGGAGTGAGTGTAAGAATAACAACTGCAAGTAGTTATCCATAAGGGTTGACGGTGGAAGCGGAATTGCAAACGCGATGAACACAAGTTCTCGGGTTAACAGCGAAGAGTATCTTCAGAGTTCACGTACAGTAGACGATCATCAGTAATAAGGGGCTCTCCGGGTGAAAGTGATAACGAGATCCTAATGTTAGATTTAGCAAAATTCATTTAACCCGAATAGAAGAGAGTTCAGAGTCCCAGAGTAAGGATCGAGGAGTAAAAGATTCTAATACCACCCGGATGGCGACGTGGGCCCGTAAGGCACACAGCCATGTTAGTAAAAGTTTTGCAATGTCTAGACTCGACTTCGGCCAAGGAGTGTGGAAGGGGGATTCCTACAGGCAGTCGACTCTGATACCAACTTGTGACGCCCCCGATTTGACCGTACACTAATCATACACGCAAACGTGTACGATCAAGATCAGGGACTCACGGGAAGATATCACAACACAACTCTACAATTAAAATAAGTCATACAAGCATCATATTACAAGCCAGGGGCCTCGAGGGCTCGAATACAAGAGCTCGATCATAGACGAGTCAGCGGAAGCAACAATATCTGAGTACAGACATAAGTTAAACAAGGTTGCCTTAAGAAGGCTAGCACAAACTGGGATACAGATCGAAAGAGGCGCAGGCCTCCTGCCTGGGATCCTCCTAAACTACTCCTGGTCGTCGTCAGCGGGCAGCACATAGTAGAAGGCACCTCCGGTGTAGTAGGAGTCGTCATTGAAGGTGGCGTCTGGCTCCTGGGCTCCAACATCTGGTTGCGACAACCAGGAAGAAAAGAAAGGGGGGAAAAAGGGGGAGAAAGCAACTGTGAGTACTCATCCAAAGTACTCGCAAGCAAGGAGCTATAGTACATATGTATGCATTGGTATCAACTGGAATAAGGCTATTATATGTGGACTGAACTGCAGAAAGCCGGGATAAGGGGGGATAGCTAGTCCTTTCGAAGACTACGCTTCTGGCAGCCCCCGTCTTGCAGCATGTAGAAGAGAGTAGACTGAAGTCCTCCAAGTATCATCACGTAGCATAAACCTAACCGATGATCCTCCCCTCGTCGCCCTGTGAGAGATCGATCACCAGTTGTATCTGGCACTTGGAAGGGTGTGTTTTATTAAGTATCCGGTTTTAGTTGTCATAAGGTCAAGGTACAACTCCAAGTCGTCCTGTTACCGAAGATCACGGCTATTCGAATAGATTAACTTCCCTGCAGGGGTGCACCACATAACCCAACACGCTCGATCCCATTTGGCCGGACACACTTTTCTGGGTCATGCCCGGCCTCGGAAGATCAACACGTCACAGCCCTACCTAGGCACAACAGAGAGGTCAGCACGCCGGTCTAAATCCTATGGCGCAGGGGTCTGGGCCCATCGCCCTTTGCACACCTGCACGTTGCGAACGCTGCCGGAAGCAGAACTAGCCCCCTTAATACAAGAGCAGGCTTACGGTCCAATCCGGCACGCGCCACTCAGTCACTGACGTCACGAAGGCTTCGGCTGATACCACGACGTCGAGTGCCCATAATTGTCCCCGCGTAGATGGTTAGTGCGTATAGGCCAGTAGCCAGACTCAGATCAAATACCAAGATCTCGTTAAACGTGTTAAGTATCTGCGAACGCCGACCAGGGCCAGGCCCACCTCTCTCCTAGGTGGTCTCAACCTGCCCTGTCGCTCTGCCTCAAAGTAACAGTCGGGGGCCGTCGGGAACCCAGGCCCACCACTACCTGGATGGAGCCACCTGCCCCTTCAGCCCCCATCTCCGAACAGTATCACAGGTAAGGTAACTGCGTAAAGTATATTGTATATGACCGTGATCACCTCCCGAAGTGATCACGGCCCAGTAATATAGCATGGCAGACGGACAAGAGTGTAGGGCCACTGATGGAACACTAGCATCCTATACTAAGCAGTAGGATAGCAGGTAATGGTAACAACAGTAGTAGCAAGGACAGGCTATGCATCAGGATAGGAATAACGGAAAGCAGTAACATGCTACACTACTCTAATGCAAGCAGTATAGAGGAGAGTAGGCGATATCTAGGGATCAAGGGGGGGGGCTTGCCTGGTTGCTCTGGCAAGAGAGAGGGGTCGTCAACACCGTAGTCGTACTGGGCAGCAGCGGCGTCGGTCTCAGTGTCTAGCGGAAGAAGAGGGGGGAAGAAACAATGAATACAACGCAAACAGATGCATAACGATGCATGAAAAGACAAGTAACGGTGCTAGGGGTGCCCTAACACGGTATGAGGTGATACCGGTGAAGGGGGGAAACATCCGAGAACGTATCCCCGTTGTTTCACGTTTTCGGGCAGAGGAGCCGGAGGGAGAAAGTTATGAGTTCAATAGGTTAGGGAGGCGTGGCGGACGAACGGGTTGCGTACCCGGAATCATCTCGACGTTCTGAGCAACTTTCATGTACAAAGTATTTTCATTTGAGCTACGATTTATTTTCTATTAATTTTAAAAGATTTAAATCATTTTCAGGATTTATTTAATTATTTTAATGCAACATTATCCAGAACAGTGTTTGCTGGTGTCAGCATGACGTTAGCAGTCAACAGAGGTTGACTGGGTCAAACTAACATGTGGGCCCAATGGGACCCACCTGTTATACACTTTTAAGTTAATTAGGGCTAGGTTAAACTAATTATTGTTTAGTTAGACTAACAGGTTAATTAGATTAATTAAGTAGGATTAATTAACTTAATTAATTCCTTAATTAATTAATTAATTTTATTTATTTATTTATCTTTTTTTTCTAATCTTTTTTTAAACGTTCCAGGGGCATGGGCCCCGTTTGTCATCGGCACCAGGGAGCCTTAACGGGTCGGTAGAAACGGGAGCGGGCGCCAGCCCGCGGGGCACGGTTGCGGGCAACGGGCGCCAGGGCGCGCGCTCGCCGGCGGGAGTGCTGCGGGGTGAGGCCAGCGGCCAGGGTGCTGATGGCCGCGGTGGCCGACGGGGTGGCCGTGGGCGGTCCTGAGCAGAGGAGGCAAGCGGGGCGACAAACGCGCGGCGGCGCGTTCGGGCGTTGATGGGGCGATGCAGAGCAGCGGTAGGGGCGCGTCTACGCGCGGACGAGGCCAGGCGCGCGCGGGGTGGCACGTGCGCCGGCGGGGCGTGAGGGCAGCAGCGGCAAACAGCAGGCAGAGCCGGCGCGTCGCGCGGCTTGCTGCAGGCAAGCAGCCAGCGAGGGTGCGGAGGATTCGCGGACGCGATGCGAGGCGCAGGGGCATGGAAGACGGCGAACGCGGTGAGGCCAGAAGGGGCGCGACCTAGCATGCTCGTGGACGCGTAGTGAGCGGGGAGGGGGCGTAGCGGTGCGGTGAACGTGGGAAAAGAAGGAAAGAGGGGCGGCTCACAGCGTTGCCGAGAAGGGGGTCGACATGGCTTGTGGAGGAGGATGAGGACGCGAGATCCGGCGACGACGGAGGAGCTCCGGCGAATGGCGCTCGGTGATGGCGGTTCGGGGCGGCGTCGAGCTTGGGGTCCGCGGTTGAGGAGGAGGATGTCGGGGACGAGTGACGCAGAAGGGGAGGCGGCACCGACGATGGCGGGTGGCGGGGCGTCTCCGGTGGGGATTCCGGGCGGCAGCGGCGAACGCCCCCGATCCGATCTGGATCGGCGAGGGGGACAGAGGAGGAGTGGAGCGAGTAGGGGAGGTGGGGCGACTGGGAGAGGGGTTAGGGTTACGGGCATGGGGAATATGGGGAGTGAGGGTGGCCGGTTGGGCCGGCCTGGTGGGTCGTGGCCCAGTTGGGCCGGTGGCCTGCTGGGCCGGAGCCCCGGGGAGGGGGGTGAGTGCTTTCTCTTTATTTATTTATGTTTTATTTTATATTTCTGCTTTACTATTTTATTTTAGTTTCCTTTTGAATTTGGTTTTATAAACTACACCACTGGTCCCTAATTTAGTTTTAATAAGTATGCCACTGCCCTATAAGTTTTTGGCAATAAAACAAATAGTTTAATATTTTATCAAATTGAAAAGGGTAGTTAGTTTAATGTTTTGCTGCTGTTCAAATATTTTAGTGCACTTAATCCTTTTATAAAATTGTGGTTTCTCCACAATAATTACCTATGCATTATTTGGCAACACCCCAACATTTTAGTTTTAATTTTTGAAAATATTTTATTGTTTGCTTGATTTTGAATTTGAATTCGAACCGGTTTCGAACTAACGCGAGATTAGCAACAATAATCGAGGTGACGTGGCATCATTAACGTGGGATTACTGTAGCCAAATTACCCGGGCGTCACAAGGAAGATAATTGTTCTGAGGGTGATTCAGAAGGAGAAGACCACTCTTATTTACCCCCTAAGGTCTTCGCTCTAACTTGGCATCCTGATGTTGGTAATATCAAGCATATGGTGCCTTGCATTGCTTACTTTATACATCAAATATGCCATCTGCTTTGTTTAGACATGCTTTGTGTGAATGCCATCTGTTTAGTTTGTTTATCATATATGTGAATCATGCAATGCCATCTTGTTTATCCAGCCATCATATATGTGAATTTTGCAATGCCACGCTGGTTAGCCAGTCATCTTATATGTGAATTATATAATGCCATCATTTTTTATTACGTATTAAATTTGTCAAGAATTTTAGTACATTCAGTCACTCTTCCTGTGCATCAGCCATTCGACGCGGTCATGGAAAAATCTGGAGTGGAAACAAGGTCTTCAGAGCAGACAATGCTATCTGATGAATGCCACTTGTTTAGACATGCTTTGTGTGAATGCCACTTGTTTAGTGTCTAATTACCATGTATGTGAATTTTGCAATGCCATCTTGTTGGAAGACATTATATATGTCAATTATGCAATATCTTGTTGCAAGGCATTATGTATGTGAATTATGCAATGTCATGCTATTTAGCCAAGCGTCATATATGTGAATTATATCATCCCGTCCTTTTTTGTATTAATCATTGCATTTGTTGACAATATTTGTATATTCAACTGCTCTTCCTGTGCATCAGCCATTTGAATTGGTGATGGAGAAATCTGGAGTGAGAACAAGGTCTTCAGAGCAGACAATGGTACCTTCTAAAGCAGATATCTTGTTGGATAGAGATAGCTCCTCAGAGGAGGATTCATAGGCAGGTGACGAGTCTGCCTATCTTCCCTAGTTTGCATTGCACCTGTCTATCTTACAATGTCTGTACATTCAATTAATTTTCTTGTTTGTCATCCATTTGAATTGGATGGGGTGATGGCAATATCTATGGGAGTAAAAACATGGTCTTCAGAAAAGATCACGCTACCTGTGGATGCAGATAGAACCACGGTTGTACTTGCCCAAGAACCAGCCCCAACACACATAACCCAGACTCATGCAGATTGTACCCCTACCTAGTTCGATAGAGAACCAACTACACCCCTTCTAACCCCAACCGCAACAGATAGTAACCTAGTTCAAATTGACATAGCACCGTCCCCACCACAGAGCACTCAAACACGAGTAGTTAGTAAGGCAACTGCACTGCCCAAAGCACGAGGACCACCAATCCGAACCCCAGGTCAATGCTTAAAGCAGAAAAAGAATTGTTCTCAGGTCAGGTTCCCTCGCTATGGTTAATACACCTTTGCTCTTGCATCACTGTATTTACTCATACCAACTAATTTCAAATTTGAAGGATGCAATTGAAACTCCAATGGTGCAACATGTATCTATTAAAGCTGTTTCTTCAACGTGTTTGCTGTTGTAACTTGCTCTATGTTGATTTCATTTTTGATTGAATAAACAGTTATGTTCTCATTCCATGCACATGACAAGTGTTGTTATTGCTATGTAGTTTCCCACACTTATATTCTGTCTACACTGCTTTGTCTTAAATAGATATGATTTGAAATGTCTCTATCTTGACTTGGCAACATAAACTAGAATAATATAGACTGTACAGTCACCATACTACATATATATATGTTTGTTTCATGCTGTTATACTGCCCACCTTACTACTGTATTGGTTTACCAAGATGAGTCCAAGTCAGGATCAAGGCTAAGGAGGTGGCTAAAGACGCGCGAGAACTCGTGCCCAAGGAGGCCCCGGTTTCTCTCCACGACAAGCTAGCCAGCCCTCGTGGCCCGGTCTTCCAAATACGCCACGACTTGAGTGAAGAAGTGGAGGTGGCCGGCGTCATCGTCTTCGTGCGGGTGGGAGATGCTCTCTTCGCAAATGGTGCCTAAGGCCTGGTTGGCCTTGGTCCTGAGGTCCTTGAGCATCGAGGAATGCTCGTGCTGCATTGTACGCCGATGGTATGTTTTGTTTATGGCCTTCTCCACAAGAGACATGACGCCCTCAACCTGCTGCTGGAGCGAGGACAAGTCGGCTTGGGTGGAAGCCAAGTCGGCTTGGACGGATGCCCGAGCCTCCTTAGAGGCCCTCTCTCGTTGCTCCGCAGGGGCCAGCTTCGCCCTGAGGGCGATGGTCTGGCCCTCAAGCTTGACCTGCCACTGTTGGAACAGGGTCTCCAAGAGCCTTAACTACTGGTGTTGCTCGTCGGGAAGAGCCATGCGAATCTTTTCCACCCTTTGGTCAACCTCCTGCTGGATCTCGGCTCCCCGAGCGGCAACGATGTCCTCATCCGCGGCAGCCTGGCGCTCCCTCACCTCCATGCGCTCGAGATCTAGGTTGTGCTCCAAGACCTCAAGCGCCAGTGCGTCCTCGTGCGCCTTGACCTCCTTCTCATCAGAGGGGGCCTTGCTTGGCCGTGCTGCCAAGGAGGCCCAGCGGGCCTGGACCTGCCACTCAAGGGCGGCGTTTGAAGCTCGAAGCTCCTTCTCCCGCTCCTCGGCCGCCTGATGACAGAAGTCGGCAGCCCTGGCCTCTTCTAAAGCGTGGGCGCAAGCTTCACGATAAGCGGCGGGGGATACCGCAGCATCCGCGCGGGCGCGCTCATGCTGTAGATGCCTGAGGTTGATGGTGACCTTCAGCTCGTGCCACTCGCACGTCGAGTGGAGGACCTCCGCCTCGAGGCGGGTGTCGACATTGACAAGCTCCCATCCAAGCCGAATCAGCGTGCCCATTGCTTCCCGGAAAAGGTCATGGCAGACGGCACTGCACCAGCGTGTGACCAAGCCCTTCTTCCACGCCGGGGGCTGCTGCAGAGGCGCGGAGCGGCCCACTCGTCTCCGGAAAAGGGCTGGCGCCCGGTGCTCCCCCAGTTGCTTCCCAGGCCTCGACGGAGCCATTGGGTGGTGTGACCTCGCCGCTCGAAGATGAAGCCGACGCTAGTGTCACCCAGCCACCAGTGAGGACCAGTGGAGGAGCCCTCGGCACGCCTCCTGCGCCCTAGGAGTTACCAAGAAGGAAGGATGCTAGGAGCACAGGCTCATGGCCTCCCAGCTGTGCATCCGTCTCGCAGGATGGCCCCACGCCTCACGCAGGTGTTTGGTGCGGGGTGCTCGGAAACGTGAGTGGACCAAGGGCCTCCATAGGTCGCTCCCCAAGAGGTTTTGCCGCCGCAGTCGAAGAGATCTTGAGGAACAAGGGTCAGGAAAGGACGCAACACGCGTAGAACCACAAAGATAAGGAACTTACTCATCTATGTCTATGTACTTCCTCTGTTTCCGGGGACGGGGGCATCACCAGTGCTGCTCCAGAGCCTTTTCCTCTTGCCGAGTGCCCCAAGGTCCAGACGAATCATGCTGAGGATCAGGGCGCGGCCCTTTGCGGCTGGGCTATGTACCGCCACCTCAGGAGTGCTTGCCGGAGCTTCAGGGGAAGCCGCCTCAGGAGCGCTTGCCGGAGCTTCAGGACCACTTGCCAGAGCTCCCAAGGGCAGCCGCCTTAGGAGCACCGGTCCGCACCTACTCGCCGGCGGCTACCTCAGGAGAGCTTGCTGGAACTTCAAGAGCGGTTATCTCAAGAGCACCTGACGGCATCTGCTCCCTAGTGGTCGCCCCAGGAGTACCTGGCGGTGTTCGCCACCATGCAACCGCATCTGGGGCGCACACCGCAGGACCAGCAAGCACAGGACCCACTAAGATGGGATTCTCGCGAGGCCCCGCAAGGCCCGCTGGGTGCGGCCCCCACATGTCGAAGCAAGCCATCAGCTTCGCGAAGGCCTCCATGTTCGAGCATTGATTCAAGAGGCACTTGTCTGTTGGGACTGCGGTAGGCGCCTGGTTGCCCGTCAGGAGCTGGAGCACCGTCTGCAGCGTCTTGAAGAGAAGCAAGGGCACCTGAAGCCCCGTGGGGTTGCTGGGGCCGGCGAAGGCCCGCATTGGGTGAGAGTAGCGCTGAAGCGGGACGATGCACCGCCGGACGAACTCCCTCACCACCATCGGCGCCGTCACCCCCGCCTGTACCAGATGCGTGCGAGCCGACGGTCGACGAGCTTCGCGTGTCCCGAGCCGGAGCTCTGCTCCGCCGGCGTCCGCGGAAGCTGGAGAAGGGGGCTATATGCAGCGGCGTCCACATACACCCACTGCTCCTGGAATCCCGTCGTGTATGGATGAAGCATGAAGTCAATGCCAGTGTCAGCCAGAGTCTTCACCACCCAAAACGACACGCATCCCGAGCATTGTTTGCTGTCGACCGGATGAAGCAAGAAGAAATGGTGAAACAAGGCCACAGATGGGCCGATGCCCACAATGGCCTCGCACAGGAAGGCAAAAGTGGCGAGGAGCACAATGGACCCTGGGTCCAAATGCAGCGCATGGATATGATAATGTGAAAGCACGACATTGTATAAATTAGAGAAAGGGGGCGACCAAGCCGGCCAGCAGGGCGTGAAGGTGGATGGGGATCTCGGTGGTCATCATATCGATCTAGGCCCACGAGGTAGTCTAGGCCACTATCGCCTTCCACTCATTGGAATTGGTGGCGAGGGTCAGCCGGACCTGGTCCAATCCCTCCTGATTGATCACCGTCGACTGGCCAAGCACAGGCTCAGAGCTCGGGGAGATTCGGCGGGCATGCGAGTCTTCCCCCCTTCTTCGGCCTCGGAGCCGTGGCGAAGGAGGTAGATCAGAGTCGGCGCGGAATCTGGAAGGGGAGGAGAGCTCACAGGAAAGGAAGAAGCGAAGAACAGGTGCAGCGGGCAATGGTGGTTGAGCCACGCTCGCAACAGGCAGCCGTCAAGTCAGACGGTTGCCGAGGCTGCATGGTGAAGTAGAGACGCCCACGTCCCATCAAGCGCCACTCGTCCACCAGGGCCGCATGCGGTTGGGGCCCGCGGTGCTCCGCCCTTGCCCTTTTGGCTTCACCTCGAAGCCAAGTCAGAGCACACCTTGTGGGGCTACTGTCGGTGTTCTGGGAATCGGATTACCCATACTTGCCTACCTGTGGGCCACGGTGTGGATCCATCGACGGCCCGGTACGTTCCATCTTCACCACCAGCAGCACAAGACCCTCGCGAGACGGACGACGCCAATACCTCCAGAAGGAGTGGCCTCCTTAGGTTGGCTCCTGAGGAGTGGAGATTTCCATGCGAGCCCTCACCTCGTGAGGTGCAGATGACGCAAGCCATGACAACCAAGGCCAGGCGGGCGCCAGCGGGCGTAGTGCAGTAGGTTTCCTCTTTTGTGCTAAAGAGGCAAGCACAGGCACGAAGTCCCAAGGAATCAATCAAAGGTTTCCATTTCCATGCTATAGGACCAAGACCGATAGGGCGGTAGGACAGAGGCCATCACCGAGCCCTCACCTCGTGAGGTGCAGATGATGCAAGCCATGACAACCAAGGCCAGGCGGGCGCCAGCGAGCGTAGTGCAGTAGGTTTCCTCTTTTGTGCTAAAGAGGCAAGCACAGGCACGAAGTCCCAAGGAATCAATCAAAGGTTTCCATTTCCATGCTATAGGACCAAGACCGATAGGGCGGCAGGACAGAGGCCATCACCGAGCCCACCATGACGTCACGACCAGAAGCTTTGCAGGCGCAGACCATCTTTCATCAGGATAAGATGTACTAGTAGTCTCCCTTCGAATTTGGATGTTGTGGGATCCCTTTGTAGCGCCCCGGACACACCCGCCGGTGGTCGTTACTCCTGGCGGGATCTAGAATGGCCCCACAGATCAATACTAGTCTTTTCTCCGCACTTTGTCCTCACTCGTGCGCACCCAGGAGCAACTTCTCGGTCGGTCACCCATCCTGACACTACTCCAAGCTGAGCATGCTTAACTTTGGAGTTCTGTCCGAATTGGCTCCCAGAAAAGAAGGAATTCCTTATTGATATGAGTAGTCTATCATCCCTAATAAGCCAGGCCATCACATACACCCCCACTCAGAGGAACCGACGTCCTCATCGGGACACAGGAACGTTCCCTCTTGGCACATATGTCTGTGCATCTAGTCCGGTACATGTGCCATGTCGGGTGCCACGACAGGTCACAAACATCATGAACAACAGGACCGCGCACCTGTCCGCAAACATCCGTGTAACCGCGAGGGTCGGCTCTAATACCAACTTGTAACACCCTCGATGCGGCTATATCTCCCATGTGTCGAAGCACGACTTAGAGGCATAACCGCATTGAAAGCAATGTCACAAGTGAGGTAATCTTCACAAACAACCCATGTAATACAATAAGGAAAAAATACATAGTTGGCTTACAATCGCCACTTCACACAAATGCATGAATAAAGCATTACATCAACCAGATACAATCAAGGTCCGACTACGGAACCAAAATAAAAGAAGACTACCCCAAATGCTACCCAGATCCCCGATTGTCCCAACTGGGCTCCACTACTGATCAACTAGAACGAAACAACACAAAGGACAAGATCTTCATCGAGCTCCTCCTTGAACTTGGTTGCGTCACCTGCTCGGAACATCGGCACCTACAAACTGGTTTTTGGAAGTATTTGTGAGTCACGG
>NC_053025.1:415338534-415355377 GCF_003073215.2 Triticum urartu
CTCAAAATTAAAGAAAGAAGGAGCAGGCAGGATAATGGTCTCAGGATGATGTTTGTTAAAGAACAATTGATATTTAAGCTCTCCTGCCCTATTCTTAACAATAAAATCATGTGCCACCATACTTTTATGATCTAGATAAACACGGGGCATCACCTTTTCTTCCTTCTCGGCATGCCTAATAGGTATGTTAAAATGTGCAGCTAGGCGTGTGGCATAGACGCCTCCAAAGATGGGGCCTTTGGTACGGTTCATACTTAACCGTCTAGCAATAATACCGCCCATACTAAAAGTGTTATCACTGTATAAACTGTGGTGCAGAATAATTATATCAGGGATACTAAGGTTTCCACTGTTTCCGCGTCCAAAACAACGACTAGCAAATAATGCAAAGTAACGTAAAACAGGAAAATGTATGCTAGTGATTCGTGCATCGGAAACCTTTCTAGTTTCTCCTACAGTGATAGTATCAATAAACCCAGCCACATCATCATGATGTGGTTCTTCTGTCTTGCCCTCAAAAGGGATAACAAATCCGACAGAAATCATAAATGACATCTCCTTATGCTCATCATATAAATGAAACTCCACCGTAGGTGGTGCAGTCCTAGAATGAAATGAAAGTTTTGCACAAAAGTATTTGTGAGTAGAGATACTGATCGCATTGGTCGTGCAGGAAATCGGTTTTGCCTGCATTGTGAGCCAATTCATGGAAATCTTCATAGATACCGGCTGCTCTCAAGAAATCTTCAGAAGGCCATTCACACGCCCGAATTTCCGCAGTGCACGGAAAATTATACTTAGGCTTCGGTGCCTTTTCCTTCGAGCTTTGGCTCGATGAGCCCCTCAAAAATCTCCTCATTATTTTTCTGAAATAATCTGAAATTTTTAGTAACTTCAAACAGAAGTGAACCAACTTCAATGAAACTGATAGCAACTACTCCTACAAGTGCCTAGAGCCTATATCAAGCATTAGAACTACTTAGAACCATATAAATTTGACATGTAAGCTCAAGAACATGGTCACTTATGCAGCACAAATTTACAAAGAAGAAAGCACTAGAACAAAAACTAATTGGACCAATGGAGGAGTCACATACCGAGGAACAACCTCCCCAAGCAGTTTTGCGAGAGGTGCTTTGAGCAAGGAGATCGAAAATCACAGCAAAAGTGGCTGGAACTCATGCTTGAGTTGGTTTTTCGGGTTTGTGTGAGACAGAGGAAGAAGATGGCTGATGGGATAAGTGGAGGACGGTCACCGTGGGCCCACGAGGCAGGGCGGGTGCGCCCTGAAGGGGGGGGGGGCGCCCACCACCCTCGTGGCCAGGTGGCAGCTCCTCCCGCGGTAATTTTTGCACAGTAAATTCTCAAATATTCCCGAAAAAATCATATTAAATTGGCATGGCATTCTGAGGACTTTTATTTTCGGGATATTTTTATATTGCATGGATAAGCCAGGAAATAGACTGAAAATACTATTTTTAATTTATTTAATATAAATAACAGAAATTAAAAGTGAAGGTACAGAAGGTGGTGCTTCTAGTTTCATCCATCTCATGCTCATCAAAAAGAATCCACTAAAAAGGTTGATCAGGTCTTGTTAACAAACTCATTCCGATAATCATGAAACCGGAGAAATATCAAATAACACTAAGTTACCTTATCGGGGATATGCACATCCCCAATAATAAGAATATCATATTTCTTCTTGATAGTAGGAAGAGGAAATTCAAAACCTCCAAATATAATCGATGGAATTTTTCCAATAGAGTTGATACTATGAACTTGAGGTTGTTTCCTCGGAAAGTGTACCGTATGCTCATTACCATTAACATGAAAAGTGACATTGCCTTTGTTGCAATCAATAACAGCCCCTGCAGTATTAAGAAAAGGTCTTCCAAGAATAATAGACATACTATCATCCTCGGGAATATCAAGAATAACAAAGTCCGTTAAAATAGTAACGTTTGCAACCACAACAGGCACATCCTCACAAATACCGACAGGTATAGCAGTTGATTTATCAGCCATTTGCAAAGATATTTCAGTAGGTGTCAACTTATTCAAGTCAAGTCTACGATATAAAGAGAGAGGCATAACACTAACACCGGCTCCAAGATCACATAAAGCAGTTTTAATATAATTTCTTTTAATGGAGCAAGGTATAGTAGGTACTCCGGGGTCTCCAAGTTTCTTTGGTATTCCACCCTTAAAAGTATAATTAGCAAGCATGGTGGAAATTTCAGCTTCTGGTATCTTTCTTTTATTAGTAATGATATCCTTCATATATTTAGCATAAGGATTTGTTTTGAGCACATTATTTAATCTCATACGCAAAAAGATAGGCCTAATCATTTCGGCAAAGCGCTCAAAATCCTCATCATCCTTTTTATTGGATGGTTTCGGAGAAAAAGGCATGGGTTTCTGAACCCAAGGTTCCCTTTCTTTACCATGTTTCCTAGTAACAAAGTCTCTTTTATCATAACGTTGATTCTTTGATTATGGGTTATCAAGATCAACAGCAGGTTCAACTTCTACATCATTGTCATTACTAGGTTGAGCATCATCATGAACATCATCATTAATATTTTCATTAGGTTCATGTTCATTACCATATTGTGTTTCAGCATCAGACATATAAATATCATTTGGATTATCTGGTGGTTCAGCAATAGGTTCACTAGAAGTTTGCATAGTTCTATCATTTTTCTTCTTCTTCTTTTTAGAAGAACTAGGAACATCAATATTATTTCTTTGAGAATCTTGCTCGATTCTCTTAGGGTGGCCTTCAGGATACAAAGGTTCCTGAGTCATTCTACCAGTTCTAGTAGCCACTCTAACAGCATAATCATTTTTCTTACTATTCATTTCATCAAGCACTTCTTTTTGAGCCTTAAGTACTTGTTCAACTTGAGTGGTAACCATAGAAGTATGTTTGCTAACAAGTTTAAGTTCACCTTTAATATTAGCCATATAATCACCCAAGCGTCTAGTCATATAAGCATTTTCTTTTAATTGTCTACCAAAATAAGCATTGAAGTCGTCTTGCTTAAACATAAAGTTATCAAACTCATCCAAGCACTGACTAGCAATTTTAGTAGGAGGGACTTCAGCTTTATCATATCTATAGAGAGAATTTACCTTTACTACCTGTGTCGGGATATCGGGATCAGGGGGTTCTTCAATAAATAAAGAATTAAGATCATATGTTTCTTCAACACGTGGTGAATTAAGACCATGTATTTCTTCAATAGGAGGTAAATTCTTAACGTCTTCAGCTTTAATACCTTTTTCTTTCATAGATTTCTTTGCCTCTTGCATATCTTCGGGACTGAGGAATAGAACACCTCTCTTCTTCGGAGTTGGTTTAAGAATAGGCTCAGTAATTGGAGCAGGAGCTGGCTCAGGAGGTGGCTCAGGAGGTGCCCAATTATTTTCATTTGTCAACATATTATTCAATAGAATTTCAGCTTCATCCGGTGTTCTTTCCCTGAAAAGAGAACCAGCACAACTATCCAGGTAATCTCTGGAAGCATCGGTTAGTGCATTATAAAAGATATCAAGTATTTCAGGTTTCTTAAGAGGATGATCAGGCAAAGCATTAAGTAACTTGAGAAGCCTCCCCCAAGCTTGTGGGAGACTCTCTTCTTTAATTTGCACGAAGTTGTATATTTCCCTCAAAGCAGCTTGTTTCTTATGAGCAGGGAAATATTTAGCAAAGAAGTAATAAATCATATCCTGGGGACTACGCACACAACCAGGATCAAGAGAATTAAACCATATCTTAGCATCACCCTTTAATGAGAACGGAAATATTTTGAAGGATATAAAAGTAACGATCTCTCATCATTAGTGAACATCTATATCATTTAACTTAGTAAGATGTGCCACAACAGTTTCAGATTCATAGCCATAAAAAGGATCAGATTCAACCAAAGTAATTATATCAGGATCAACAGAGAATTCATAATCCTTATCAGGAACACAAATAGGTGAAGTAGCAAAAGCAGAGTCGGGTTTCATTTTATCTCTAAGTGATTCTTTGTTCCATTTAATTAATAACCTCTTAAGCTCATATCTATCTTGCAAGCTAAAATAGCGGCAGAAGATTCCATATCAAAAAGATAGCCCTCAGGAATAACAGGCATATTTTCATCATCACTATCATCATCGTATTCAGATTCAATAATTTCTTTTTCTCTAGCCCTAGCAATTTGTTCATCAAGAAATTCACTAAGGGGCACAGTAGTATCAGGCATAGAAGCAGTTTCATCATAAGTATCATGCATAGCAGAAGTGGCATCATCAATAACATGCGACATATCAGAACGAATAGCAGAAGCAGGTGTAGGTGTCGCAAACTTACTCATAACAGAAGGTGAATCAAGTGCAGAGCTAGATGGCAGTTCCTTACCTCCCCTCGTAGTTGAGGGATAGATCTTGGTTTTTGGATCTCTCAAGTTCTTCATAGTGTCCAGCAGATATAAATCCCAAGTGACTCAAAGAATAGAGCTATGCTCCCCGGCAATGGCGCTAGAAATTGGTCTTGATAACCCACAAGTATAGGGGATCGCAACAGCTTTCGAGGGTAGAGTATTCAACCCAAATTTATTGATTCGACACAAGGGGAGCCAAAGAATATTCTCAAGTATTAGCAGCTGAGTTGTCAATTCAACCACACCTGGAAACTTAGTATCTGCAGCAAAGTGTTTAGTAGCAAAGTAATATGATAGTGGTGGTAGCGGCAACAAAAGTAAAGACAGCAAAAGTAATGTTTTTGGTATTTTGTAGTGATTGTAAACAGTAGCAGCAAAGTAAATAAGCGTAAACCAGTATATGGAAAACTCGTAGGCACCGGATCAATGATGGATAATTATGCCGGATGCGGTTCATCATGTAACAGTCATAACATAGGGTGACACAGAACTAGCTCCAATTCATCAATGTAATGTAGGCATGTATTCCGTATATAGTCATACGTGCTTATGGAAAAGAACTTGCATGACATCTTTTGTCCTACCCTCCCGTGGCAGCGGGGTCCTATTGGAAACTAAGGGATATTAAGGCCTCCTTTTAATAGAGAACCGGAACAAAGCATTAGCACATAGTGAATACATGAACTCCCCAAACTATGGTCATCACCGGGAGTGGTCCCGATTATTGTCACTTCGGGGTTGCCGGATCATAACACATAGTAGGTGACTATAGACTTGCAAGATAGGATCAAGAACTCACATATATTCATGAAAACATAATAGGTTCAGATCTGAAATATGGCACTCGGGCCCTAGTGACAAGCATTAAGCATAGCAAAGTCATAGCAACATCAATCTCAGAACAATGGATACTAGGGATCAAACCCTAACAAAACTAACTCGATTACATGATAAATCTCATCCAACCCATCACCGTCCAGCAAGCCTATGATGGAATTACTCACGCACGGGCGGTGAGCATCATGAAATTGGTGATGGAGGATGGTTGATGATGACGACAGCGACGAATCCCCCTCTCCGGAGCCCCGAACGGACTCCAGATCAGCCCTCCCGAGAGGTTTTAGGGCTTGGCGGCGGCTCCGTATCGTAAAACATGATTTCTTCTCTCTGATTTTTTCTCTCTGAAAGCAAATATATAGAGTTGGAGTTGGCGTCGGAGGATCCAGGGGGCCCATGAGGTAGGGGGGCGCCCTAGGGGGGGCGCCCCCACCCTCGTGAGAAGGGTGTGGCCCCTGGTCTTCATCTTTGGCGAGGATTTTTTATTAGTTTTTTCTAAGATGTTCCGTGGAGTTTCAGGTCATTCCGAGAATATTTGTTTTCTGCACATAAAACAACACCATGGCAATTCTGCTGAAAATAGCGTTCAGTCGGGTTAGTTCCATTCAAATCATACAAGTTAGAGTCCAAAACAAGGGAAAAAGTGTTTGGAAAAGTAGATACGACAGAGACGTATCAGGCGTCGGTCGCCACGTATGGTCTTGCCTCTTGAAGCTCCTAGATTGCCTTGGTGATGAATTCTTGAGCACAAGGCGTCCCACGCCTCGTGCCCCCTTGAGGGAAATGTGCGGCGAAAACACGCCTCCACATGGTGCCCGAGCGCCTCCCTGATGACGTTGGCTAGGTCTGAGGCCCTCCAGAAGAGAGCCCCCGAGCCCAGCCTGAGGAGGGGCCGCGCGCGCCTTCCTATGCAAGGGAAGGAGGCGCTCCCAATCTGCGGGCGCAGGTCCCGAGAGTGCCGCTGGAGACGCGCCCTCCTAAGGCCCTTGACGGAGTAGCTACTTCTTCTTCTTGTGGGGTTGGCCTCAGGAGGGTACAGGGTGCCTTCGTTGTCGGGGTCTTCGGTCGCTGCAGCTTGTAAGCGCGCTCGAGGGAGGACACCGCATCTCTTTCTTCACAGGACCGTGATGATGCCCCTCCCTGGCATCTTGAGGACGTTGTAGCCTGGTGAGACTGCCATAAACTTGGCCAAGGCTGGAACCCAAGGATGGTGTTGTACAGCAGGCGGATGTGGGCGACGTCGAGGCCGATGAGCTCGGTGCGGTAGTTGTCACGCTGGCCGAAGGTGACAGGGAGGCAGACCTGCCCTATCGGGGTGGTGGAGCCGTCGTCACTCCTGAGAAAGGCTTGGTAGGCTGTAGCTGATCGTATGGCACCTGGAGGCTATCGAATGTCTCGACGGACGACGTTGAGCCCCGCCGCCGTCGATGAGGGTCTTGGTGACTTGAATGTTGCTGATGACGGGTGAGCAGAGCATCGGGAGGGCGCCGGCGGTCACGCGCACTTGAGCTGGTCTGACGAGCTGAAGGTGATGGCGCACTTGGACCACCTGAGCGGGCGCGTGGCCTCGAGCCTAGGGAAGGGCCGCGTTCACCTCGCGAGCAAACTGCTTGAAGACACGCTGAGAGGCTGGGGCTTGAGCACCACCCAAGATACAGGCGATGGCGTGGCTCCTGGAAGCCCCCAGCCCCCTCGTCTTGATGGTGGTCGTTCTCCTTGGTGGTGGCGGCAACGGGGAGGAAGGCGAGCGTTGCCCTGCGGGCGGTCCTCACGAGGCTGGTCTCTCCAGGCGCCTCGCGAGGCTGGTCCTGCCAGCGGTCCTCACGAGGCCGGTCATGCCACTCCTGGCGGGGGCTGCATCGTCCACATTCTCCGCTTCGTCCTCCTCCTCGGTCGTAGCCTCGGTCATTGCGCTCGGGGCGTTGACCGAAGCGCCCATCTCAGATGGCCCTGAGCTCCTGACAGTCGCTAGTGTTGTGGCTGTGAACATTGTGGAAGGCGCAGAATGGGCGGTTGGCCTTGGATGATTCGTGGTGGTCGCAGCCGCGCTTCATCTCTGGCTCGCCGTGAGCACGGCAGCCCCTTGCGCTTCACGTCCTTGATCTTTGCCTTCTTATCCTCCTAGTCAGCAGCTGGGAGCTCGAGGAGGGAAAGGCGTCCTTCCTCAGCCCTTGCGCACTTGGTTGCCATGTTGAACATCTCCAGGGTCATGCATAGCTCCTCGTGGATGGCGAGCTCCTCCTTCATCTTGACGTCGCGGGCGCCATCGGAGAACGCGGAGATGATGGCCTCGTCCGTCACCTTGGGAATCTTGAGGCGAACTGTTGAAGTGCTGGATGTACTTACTTCTACAGGGTTTCCCCTGGTTGCTGTGATGCGCGCAGGTCCCACGGCCGGCGGGCGTCGCGAGTGCCCTGAAGTTGGCGACAAAATGCTGCGCATCTCTCCCCAGGAGGAGATCGATCCTGCGGGCAAGTTCAGGAGCCACGAGCGCACGCCATCCTTGAGGGCCATGGGAAACCAGTTCGCCATGACCTTCTCGTCTCCGTTGGCTGCCTCGATGCTCAGCTTGTAGAGCTGTAAGAATTCCGTAGGGTCGGGGGTGCCATCATAGTGTGGAGGCAGGTCTGGCTTGAACTTGCCTGGCTAGACGACGGTGCGCAGCTCAGGAGTAATGGCACGAAAGCCCTTGGTCACCGGAGCCCGTGTGGTGGAGCCTGATCTTGATATCCATGCTCCCCGGGCGGGTTGTAACACGTAGGCTGGTTTGCCGAGTGAGTGGTGTGCCGGTCTTATATAGTTTTGCTCGTCGTCATTGAAGCCTGGTTCAGGGCGCTACGGGAGTCCTGGAGGGGGGTCCTATACCTTCAGCCGGACTCCTGGACTATGAAGATACAAGATTGAAGACTTCGTCCCGTGTCCGGATGGGACTTTCCTTGGCGTGGAAGGCAAGCTTGGCGATGCGGATATTCAAGATCTCCTACCATTGTAACCGACTTTATGTAACCCTAACCCTATCCGGTGTCTATATAAACCGGAGGGTTGTAGTCCGTAGGCCATCAACTCCATACACAACAATCATACCATAGGCTAGCTTCTAGGGTTTAGCCTCCTTGATCTCGTGGTAGATCTACTCTTGTACTACCCATATCATCAATATTAATCAAGCAGGAGTAGGGTATTACCTCCATCGAGAGGGCCCGAACCTGGGTAAAAAACATCTTGTCTCTTGTCTCCTGTTACCATCCAGCCTTGACGCACAGTTCGGGACCCCCTACCCGAGATCCGCCGGTTTTGACACCTACAGCGATGATTCCGTTCCAGATGATGCGCTTGAGCTCAAGTGGGAGTTCGACGAAGACTCACGCCATTACTATGTGTCTTTCCCAAAGTGATCAGTAGAGGTGCCCAGTTGGGGTCGATCGGGACTATGTCGCATGTTGGGGTTGATCTTTTATTTTGGTACCGTAGTCGGACCATGAGTGTATTGGATGATTGTAATGTTATTCATGTATTTGTGTGACGTGGCGAGTGTAAGCCAACTATGTATCCTTTCCCCTTTTATATATTTACATGGGTTGTTGTGAAGATTACCTTACTTGCGACATTGCTTTCAATGCGGTTATGCCTCTAAGTCATGCTTCGACACGTAGGAGATATAGCCGCATCGAGGGCGTTACAAGTTGGTAATCAGAGCCTTCCCCGACCTTAGGAGCCCCCCTGCTTGATCGAATAGCTGGCGTTGTTGAGTCTAAAAAATGTTTTGAATCATTTAGGATTATATATATCAGAGATTTAGGACTTCGTTTTACTCCCCAGTCCCTTCGTCGCTCTGCTGAGGCATCCTGACGTAGAGTTTTGACTCTTCTCTTCTCAAATTTCACTAAAAAAAATTTAGGATCACGCGGGTATCTTGGAATTGTTCTGATCAATTTGTGATGAGAACGTTGTTCTTGGTGCCTCCTGTCATTTAGGGGTTGTGGCAGTGTCCTGGGGAGTTGAGCTCCGAGGTGTTGTCGTCACAATTTTATCATTGCAGTTCTAGAATACCTGAGTTTAGGTTCGCCGACATCGAAAATCTCTTTTATGCAGTTGTTGGTGAGATAACCTCGACGCCACCCAGTACTTGGGCGGGAGTTCGGGAGTATTTCCATAACTTGTATAATAGATGCTTTTCGAAGGTTGAGGTAGACGATTTCCGAAGGTTTCTTGGTTATGTGTTGAAGGATGGATACAGCTGGATGTAGGATTTGCTAGTTTTGGGTGAGATATTATGCTTCCCTTGTATCCCCAACACCCGATTGCATAACCGGAAAATTTCGGGAGTTTATAAGTGGGAATTCAAGTAGCTCTTAGGTTTTTCTTTCCGACGGATATATGATATGAAATTGGGGTTCGACGTCTAGTGGTCCACCTATTCACGGTTGGTTTTACAGTGGTCTCATTGTGTCTTAAAGAGTCCTTCACTATGCCGACTCGGGGACGCTTCGTATGTCATGTGCACTGCCTTGTACATGATGGTGCTGTACGATCGAGCCCGTGTAGGCCCCACCATGAAAACTTCGGACGAAATCTCTATCATATGTTTGTTCCGGCTTATTCTGCAAGCCAATCCTTTGTTTTTGTTTTTGAGTTGTGGTATTCGAGTTACTTCGAAGTCAAATGTTGATTCCATCCCTTGTCTAAGTGGTGTTCTCATACTCCGATGTGGATACTAATCCTTCTTGATAATGGAGATTGTCATGTCAAAACTTTTCAACCGATGTTCTTCTCTTCAAGCGGATCCGTCCATTTTCAACATCCGCAAGATCTAGTATCAGTTCTTCTTAATGGTGTTTGTTTCATCCGTCTCCAAGTTTCCTTTGTTTTTTCCCCCCCCCCCCCCCCTTTTTTTTTGAAGGACTAAGATTTCTTTATCAAGTATCCATGTTATCGATGGAAGTCTCTCCATTCTTTTCTTTCAATGTTCGCATCCGGTGATTCTCATGAAGATTCTAACGGAGCTTCAAGTTCATCACTCTTCACTCATTTTTCTTCTCCGGTGGTTTAAATTCAAGCGTTATTGATCATATCTTTTTCCTCGTTTCAAATACCCTCTCATGCCGGTGCTCCTCATATTCATTCACTTCTCGCTATTCATTTGTTCCAGGGTGCTGAAGATATCTCGAAGATTTGTGTTGTCACTTTGCATCCGTTCAAGCTATTTCGAGGTCCTATCTTATTCAAGCCATTTAATTCAACCGGTGTAATCTCTCCTTCAAATCGTTCAACGGTGTATCTTTTGAGTGGGCCCTAACCCACAGGTCTTTTCCCAGGATCTTACCTGGCACTTCTTATTTTCCCTGCATTACTCTCAAACTCTTTTCCACGTTTGACGTAAGAATGAGTTATCATCAGTCAAATGCCTTTATCCAAGATCTTTCAAATTCTTTTCATCATTGGCTCAACTTTTCCATTCTTCATTCCGGTGTGCCTCAATAATTCTTGGTGGTGTTTCTCGTTGGCATTCTCATCATGTGAAGACCGAAGAAGATTTTTTCTCCCAATCTTGTTCTTGTCTCTTCAAGACTCGTCATTCTAGCTTGTTGCTATCCTCTCATAGTTGTTTTTGGATTGTGAGAAATCTTTTCATCCTTCCGGAGCAATTCAAGAGTGTTCTCAGTTTGTTATCCGGAGTCGATCAGTTCAGGCTTATTCATTTTCATCTTTCAGCTCGCATTCTCCAAATCTTACCGGTGCTTTGTTCAAGTTTTATCTAATCAATTCGTGATCTCTTCGTTCTCCCATATATAAATTCTCTCATGTATCTTCATTTATTTACTAATGCTTACCGGTGATTCACCCCTTCACTTCATTCATTTCCAATTCTGACGGTGGCTATTCAGGATTTTTCTTCCTTGCTATAACATCTAGTTATTCGTTGTCAATCCTAACGGTGGTGCGTGCAAGAGTTCTCGTCATTCGTTATCGTATATATTCATTCGTTCTTCCCAATCCTACCGGTTACTTGTTGAAGACGTTCTCAAGTTATGCTATATCTATCTTAATCCTTTTTACAGGAATAAGTAGTGTGCCAAATCCATTGTTTATCATCAATTTAATTGATGAAGGAGAAGCATAATGTAATTCTTATTCTTGTTTCATCCTAATGATTAATTCTTTATTCCGGAGGCCCTTCAAATTCTCGGTTTCATTTGTTTCATCTTCTCTTTTTCCCGGAGTTCCAACCTCTTTCAATTATATTATCACGGAGATCTCTATCTAAATCATTGCAAGGCTTCAATCTTATTCTTTTCATCATTCAATTATTTTGGATCATTCTTTCATTACCGGAGTTCTTCATGAAGATTCTACATGATGGATTCATCAAGGATTTAATTCCTTCTCGAAGTGTTCATCGACATTCTTTGCTAAGAAGCTCAAGTTTTCTTCATCTTGCTATCCGGAGTGCAATTCTTTCTTCCGTATCATTGGAGGTGGTATTATGTCATTCTTGATAATTTGAGTTCATGTTTCATGATTCACATGCTGTTAAGAGTGAGGTATTTCAAATCCGTCAACCTCTTCGTTGGAGTTATCTTGGGTTATATTTCACCTAAATCCTTCCCTAAGGATTGTTTCTATCTATGGTGCTTATAAAGGACCCAAGTTCTTCTTTATCCTCCGGTGAAATAAGTTTCTCGTCTCCTTGTTCATACCAATCCAATTCTTTTTTCCCGTGAGTGGCAGGTTGTCACCTCATAATTTGAGATGTTATTCCATAAGACCATATCAATCTTATTCTTTTCGTTGTTGATTTCCCAACAACTCCGTTCAATCCTTCTTTTAAGGATGCTCTTCTCAATTTCATGGCAGAACTTGTTGCCTTCTTCTCTGTTCTTTTGGGTCCATTCTTATATTTCTTCCGGAGGCTTGTGATGTTGCTCTCTTCAACTCATCTTCTTGTTTGTCAGGAACTTGTTTCTTTTCATGCTTATCCTTTTAAACCGGAGTGTTGTGCCCTTTTGCTCAAGTTCTTTTCATTTTATCAAGTTTTTGCTCCCGCTTCAACCGGAGTGCTGTCCGAATTTGTTCTATCTTGAAACTCTTCCCTACCGGAGTGCTTTCAACTTTGTTCTACTTCGTTGCATTCTTACTTTCAAGTTGTTCAACTTCTCAAGGTTCTTTGGTTTCACTCGTTTGTCAAAGAAGCAACTTAGTTTTACCTCTTCTCTTTCTCTTTTTTTCCCTCCGGTGCCATTCTAGATCTCGGGACGAGATCCTCTCGTAGTGGTGGAGTGTTGTGACGCCCCGAGACCGTGTGCCAGGTGTCCTCCAGTTATTCGCTGTTGTTTGCCTTGTCATTTGCTTGCGTGTTGCATCTTAGTCATGTCATCATGTGCATTGCATCATCATGTTTTCAAAACTTGCATCCGTCCCGGGTTCCCCAGTTCCTTCTGTTGTCCGTTCTGAGCCCAGACCCACTTGCACGCGCCCGCTGGCATGTCCGAAATATTATTTTATAAGTGGCCGGAAAATGTTCTCGGAATGGGTTGAAAGTTGGCGTGTGGTCTTATTTAGTGTAGATAGACCGCCTGTCAAGTTTCATCGCATTCGGAGTCGTTTGACGCCCCAACGGATAACTATAGCGACAATATAGTCGGTCAAATCGTCGGACGTTTTCGGTCTCCGGAAACAGTCAGTCGGGTCTCTCTCTCTTTTCTCTTCTCTCTCTGAGGCCTTCTGCACAGCCCACTACCCACTCACCGTCAGGCCCTACCTAAACTCTCTTGTCAGCCCGCGGCCCTCCTCCGCGCGGCGCCGAATCAGCTGCCCCGAGACCCAACGGCTGCGCCCGGGGGACGCGAGCCTCGGCAACGGGGCCCAGACAGGCGGGTCGGGTGCCCTCGTTGTGTCCTGGAGCAGTCAAGTCACCCCAGGCAGGGACCATTCTAGCAAAATCCTGGACGTGCGTATATGTCGAACTGGGCCCGGCCTAAACCCTGGTGAGGACAGCTTCCATCGGCGTTGCACGGGCGTCGGGAGCGCGGTAGCTAGACATGATCGTGCAAGCAGACACGCCGATTATGAAAGAATACAGGCTCAACAACACCGGACAACAGCTTTATAGACCTCCCCGCACAATAGGGGCGCAAGGTATGCCCTAGCTATCCCTCTTGATCGGATCCATCGGTTGCCGCGATCAGAGGCTCCGAAACCCATCCTCCCCCTTGCCTCCGTGGCCTTTTGTCGGAATCCCTCTTTGCACAGTGCATCCAAACCCTTGGCAACCATGTCCGAAACTTCCCCGAACCCGACTCCGCGACGGTCAGGACCAGTGGGTCCGGAATAATCCCGAGTTATCCTAAACATCATCCGTTCTTTGTTTAGACCACCCGAAGCCGTTTGATCAAAATCTAGAGGCTCTAATCCCCTCTCTTTTTAGCCACCTACTATATATAGTGGGCAACCCCTAACAAAATCAGACTAAAACCCTAAATTTTAGGGAGATGTCCCATCCATCCTTCTCTGCCGCCGCCACCCCGTGTCTCATCTTCCACATTAGGATCCCCTCACTCAAATCTCCCTCGATCCCCTCGCCCAACCATCGAGCTGCAGCGCCCGCGCCCCAATCCCGCAACCTCCTCCTCCCGAGAGCCCTGGCCAGAGCACCACCGAGCAGAGCATCAGCCAACCAGAGCACCACCCTCACCCTCGAGCTCAAGCAGGCTGCTCCGCGCCTCCTCCCCTCCTCCCGTGCCTCGATCCAGGGTGGATCGAGAGCAGCACCACGCCATGGCCCCCGCCGTCAAGCCGCTCCGACCCACAGGTCCTCCTCGCGCACCTCCTCCCTGTTTCTCGATGTTCTTCTCCTACTGCTGCTGCTAACAGTTGTGTGGTCGCCCTGATCTGTCTTCTGCAAGGATCAGCACCACCTGAACCGAAGACCCTCGCCGGCGCCTAACTCTCCTCGCTTGCAATCGCCTCGCCGGAGCAAGCAGCCGCCGCTGGAGGAGCCCATGGTCGTCCCGTTTCGCTGCGTCGTCCTCAACCGGGCCCTCTGTCGTCCCAGTCCAGTTGTATCCCTACTTCCCGTCGCCGGCCTGAAGCCTCCACCAGCGAGACCGGTCCAATAAGTGTCCAAGCCGTTGACATATCCCTCTTGCCGTCTGCAAGTTCTGGCCTGAAGCACGCCAAGGGTCCCGGGCGCCATGGCTGCTTTCCTTCTTCAGGGAAACCGGCGTCCGCTGATCGGCCCTGTTTCTCAGCGTTCGACCCGATTTCCAGCTCTGCTCCCAGCCGTTCCCGCCTGCCAAGTTTGTCGCTCTGAACCTGGCGCCTGCCATTCTTCTTTAGAGACGAGCAGAGCAGCGCGCCCGCTCCACTCGACGCGTTGACCGCAGGCCCAGCTGCGCGCCCTGCGGGTCTCCCTCCTCCACCGAATGGGCCGAGGCCCATGGTGAGCCTCCAGCGCCCCTGCAACTGTTGGGACAGGCTGCAGATTTGGCCCAATGTAGTTTTTTCCATGTCTGCGATTTTGTCTTTTATCCAGAGTTTACCTGTTTTGTAGAAAAACCCTCTCATGTTCATGCATATAATAACTTAATAACCGTGCATCTTATCAAAATGATTTATATATGAAACTTGCTCAGAATTTTGTGTAGATTAATAATTTGCAACTTTCATCTATGTTTAAAATGTTTAAAATGCTGTTTGGTTAAATTTGCTCCTATGCCATGTTAAAAATGATTTAATTCATAACTAAATAACCGTAGCTCCGATTTTAATAAACTTTATATGTAAATGGGGTAGAAAAATGCCTAGTTTAACATGGTGGCAGTCTTTGCATGTTTAACAACTCTAAAATATGGTTTAGGGCAGAACAGTACCAAACCTAATATATGCATATGGGGATTTCCGGAATTGTTGTTCGTTGTTCCGACCTCATTTAAACTTGCCTAGTTAGGTAGTTTCATTATGCTTCACCTTGCCATGTTAACAACATTTAATATTGTTGGGTACATAAACGAGATCGAACTAAATAACTTGAATGTGGTGTTTCGTCAATATGCAACGCGTTGCATATTGAGCTCCACTTAATTTGTAGGGTTGTTTGTGCACTTTCGCCATGCTTTCATTAAACCGGACATGCATCATACTTGTTTGCGCATTGTGCCATGCTTATGTGATGATTGTTTACCTATGTTGTTTGCTTTCTTTCCGGTGTATGCTTCTTCTCGGTTTTCCGGTAATGTTGCGTTTGTGAGGATCGTTTGTCTTCCGTTTGTCTTCTTCATTGGACTCGTTCTTCTTCCTTGCGGGTTTCAGGCAAGATGACCATACCCTCGAAATCACTTCTATCTTTGCTTGCTAGTTGCTCGCTCTTTTGCTATGCCTATGCTGCGATACCTACCACTTGCTTATCATGCCTCCCATATTGTTGAACCAAGCCTCTAACCCACCTTGTCCTAGCAAACCGTTGTTTGGCTATGTTACCGCTTTGCTCAGCCCCTCTTATAGCGTTGTTAGTTGCAGGTGAAGATTGAAGTTTGTTCCTTGTTGGAACATGGAGATGTTGTTCCTTGTTGGAACATGTTTACTTGTTGGGATATCACAATATATCTTATTTAATTAATGCATCTATATACTTGGTAAAGGGTGGAAGGCTCGGCCTTATGCCTGTGTTTTGTTCCACTCTTGCCGCCCTAGTTTCCGTCATATCGGTGTTATGTTCCCGGATTTTGCGTTCCTTACGCGGTTGGGATAATGGGAACCCCTTGACAGTTCGCCTTGAATAAAACTCTTCCAGCAATGCACAACTTTGGTTTTACCATTTGCCACCTAGCCTCTTTTTCCCTTGGGTTCTGAACTCAAGGGTCATCTTTATTTAAACCCCCGGGCCAGTGCTCCTCTGAGTGTTGGTCCAACCGTCAGCTACCGGTGGCCACCAGGGGCAACTCTGGGCTGCCTACCCGTACCTTGGACAATCCGGTGTGCCCTAAGAACGAGATATGTGCAGCTCCTATCGGGATTTGTCGGCACATTCGGGCGTGTTGCTGGTCTTGTTTTACCATTGTCGAAATGTCTTGTAACCGGGATACCGAGTCTGATCGGAATGTCTCGGGAGAAGGTTAATCCTTCGTTGACCGTGAGAGCTTGTGATGGGCTAAGTTGGGACTCCCCTGCAGGGATTTGAACTTTCGAAAGCCGTGCCCGCGGTTATGGGCAGATGGGAATTTGTTAATGTCCGGTTGTAGATAACTTGAACCTTAACTTAATTAAAATGAATCAACTGCGTGTGTTACCGTGATGGTCTCTTCTCGGCGGAGTCCGGGAAGTGAACACGGTGTTGGAGTAATGTTTGCCGTAGGTTGTTCTATAGTTCTTCGTTCGTGCTTTGCCTTCTCTTCTCGCTCTCTTTTGCGAACAGGTTAGCCACCATATATGCTAGTCGCTTGCTGCAGCTCCACATATTACCTTGCCTTACCTATAAGCTTAAATAGTCTTGATCGCGAGGGTGCGAGATTGCTGAGTCCCCGTGACTCACAGATTACTTCCAAACCAGATGCAGGGACCGATGATTCCGTTCCAGA